>NW_026527317.1:0-78873 GCF_022682495.2 Desmodus rotundus
GATGGAAGAACAGGGGGGAGGCCCCCAGGAGATGGCTTTTGTCCGAGCCGCGGCTGGTTAGTTTCAGGCCCAGACGTGGGGCCGCGCATGCGCAGGAAGGCCCCCAACCACAAGCAGCCCTCCGGGCAACGGGCCCCACCCTTGGCATATCGTGCCCGGTTAACAGGGTCCCTGGAGTCGTGTCCGGGGAAAGGGAAGCCCTCCGTGCCACCCAGAAGACCGCGAGTTTTCCCGTGGAACACACTTCCCGGCAGCCCTCCCACCCCCGCAAGGCAGAGTGCCCAGAGAAGACCGGGGCACCTGGGGCCGGAAAAGGGGGCCTGCAAGGTTTCGCGCCCGGTGGAGCCAGCCCCATCGAGCGGAACCCACGCCCACCGACGGGTTCTGCCGGGGGACTCAGGCCTGAGCCCTGCCTGGGCAGTTAAGAGTCTTGCCCTGGTTCAAACTGCCCCACCCTGCCCCCTGGCGGCAAACTTGGACCTGGCAACTTCCACTCTCTAAAGCCTGGCCTAAACTCCGCAAGAAGCGACTGTGACCGCCGAGACCTCGGTCCCCCAGAGCTCCAATCCCCCTCCCCGTGAAGGCATCCGCGGCCCTCGGTCCGTGGTGTCCGCAAAAGGCAAACACCTGCGGCGAACCTGCGCCCGGGTGAGCAGGACCAGGCCGCATGGCAGGAGGCTGGGGAGGCGGCTGGAGCTATGGGGGCCAGGGCTGGGCATTTTGCCGGGGGCTCTCTCGGGGCGCAGGCGCCCTCTCTCGCCCGGAGAGTGTCCACGTCGTCCCTTGACCCCCGCAGGACCCCTGCATCCCGGGATAGGCGGCCCTCTGCCTCCAAGGGGCTCAAACACAAGGGGCCAGGGTGGGAGCAACCTGTCTACGTGGCGGAAAACACGGAGACCCCTCCGTCACGTACCCACCACGGGGAAGATCCCCCTGTTCTTCCATCCGTAAAGGGGTCCCCCTTTACGGATGGAAGAACAGGGGGGAGGCCCCCAGGAGATGGCTTTTGTCCGAGCCGCGGCTGGTTAGTTTCAGGCCCAGAGGTGGGGCCGCGCATGCGCAGGAAGGCCCCCAACCACAAGCAGCCCTCCGGGCAACGGGCCCCACCCTTGGCATATCGTGCCCGGTTAACAGGGTCCCTGGAGTCGTGTCCCGTGAAAGGGAAGCCCTCCGTGCCACCCAGAAGACCGCGAGTTTTCCCGTGGAACACACTTCCCGGCAGCTCTCCCACCCCCGCAAGGCAGAGTGCCCAGAGAAGACCGGGGCACCTGGGGCCGCAAAAGGGGGCCTGCAAGGTTTCGCGCCCGGTGGAGCCAGCCCCATCGAGCGGAACCCACGCCCACCGACGGGTTCTGCCCGGGGACTCAGGCCTGAGCCCTGCCTGGGCAGTTAAGAGTCTTGCCCTGGTTCAAACTGCCCCACCCTGCCCCCTGGCGGCAAACTTGGACCTGGCAACTTCCAGTCTCTAAAGTCTGGCCTAAACTCCGCAAGAAGCGACTGTGACCGCCGAGACCTCGGTCCCCCAGAGCTCCAACCCCCCTCCCCGTGAAGGCATCCGCGGCCCTCGGTCCTTGGTGTCCGCAAAAGGCAAACACCTGCGGCGAACCTGGGCCCGGGTGAGCAGGACCAGGCCGCATGGCAGGAGGCTGGGGAGGCAGCTGGAGCCATGGGGGCCAGGGCTGGGCATTTTGCCGGGGGCTCTCTCGGGGCGCAGGCGCCCTCTCTCGCCCGGAGAGTGTCCACGTCGTCCCTTGACCCCCGCAGGACCCCTGCATCCCGGGATAGGCGGCCCTCTGCCTCCAAGGGGCTCAAACACAAGGGGCCAGGGTGGGAGCAACCTGTCTACGTGGCGGAAAACACGGAGACCCCTCCGTCACGTACCCACCACGGGGAAGATCCCCCTGTTCTTCCATCCGTAAAGGGGTCCCCCTTTACGGATGGAAGAACAGGGGGGAGGCCCCCAGGAGATGGCTTTTGTCCGAGCCGCGGCTGGTTAGTTTCAGGCCCAGACGTGGGGCCGCGCATGCGCAGGAAGGCCCCCAACCACAAGCAGCCCTCCGGGCAACGGGCCCCACCCTTGGCATATCGTGCCCGGTTAACAGGGTCCCTGGAGTCGTGTCCGGGGAAAGGGAAGCCCTCCGTGCCACCCAGAAGACCGCGAGTTTTCCCGTGGAACACACTTCCCGGCAGCTCTCCCACCCCCGCAAGGCAGAGTGCCCAGAGAAGACCGGGGCACCTGGGGCCGGAAAAGGGGGCCTGCAAGGTTTCGCGCCCGGTGGAGCCAGCCCCATCGAGCGGAACCCACGCCCACCGACGGGTTCTGCCGGGGGACTCAGGCCTGAGCCCTGCCTGGGCAGTTAAGAGTCTTGCCCTGGTTCAAACTGCCACACCCTGCCCCCTGGCGGCAAACTTGGACCTGGCAACTTCCACTCTCTAAAGCCTGGCCTAAACTCCGCAAGAAGCGACTGTGACCGCCGAGACCTCGGTCCCCCAGAGCTCCAATCCCCCTCCCCGTGAAGGCATCCGCGGCCCTCGGTCCGTGGTGTCCGCAAAAGGCAAACACCTGCGGCGAACCTGCGCCCGGGTGAGCAGGACCAGGCCGCATGGCAGGAGGCTGGGGAGGCGGCTGGAGCTATGGGGGCCAGGGCTGGGCATTTTGCCGGGGGCTCTCTCGGGGCGCAGGCGCCCTCTCTCGCCCGGAGAGTGTCCACGTCGTCCCTTGACCCCCGCAGGACCCCTGCATCCCGGGATAGGCGGCCCTCTGCCTCCAAGGGGCTCAAACACAAGGGGCCAGGGTGGGAGCAACCTGTCTACGTGGCGGAAAACACGGAGACCCCTCCGTCACGTACCCACCACGGGGAAGATCCCCCTGTTCTTCCATCCGAAAAGGGGTCCCCCTTTACGGATGGAAGAACAGGGGGGAGGCCCCCAGGAGATGGCTTTTGTCCGAGCCGCGGCTGGTTAGTTTCAGGCCCAGAGGTGGGGCCGCCAATGCGCAGGAAGGCCCCCAACCACAAGCAGCCCTCCGGGCAACGGGCCCCACCCTTGGCATATCGTGCCCGGTTAACAGGGTCCCTGGAGTCGTGTCCCGGGAAAGGGAAGCCCTCCGTGCCACCCAGAAGACCGCGAGTTTTCCCGTGGAACACACTTCCCGGCAGCTCTCCCACCCCCGCAAGGCAGAGTGCCCAGAGAAGACCGGGGCACCTGGGGCCGCAAAAGGGGGCCTGCAAGGTTTCGCGCCCGGTGGAGCCAGCCCCATCGAGCGGAACCCACGCCCACCGACGGGTTCTGCCCGGGGACTCAGGCCTGAGCCCTGCCTGGGCAGTTAAGAGTCTTGCCCTGGTTCAAACTGCCCCACCCTGCCCCCTGGCGGCAAACTTGGACCTGGCAACTTCCAGTCTCTAAAGTCTGGCCTAAACTCCGCAAGAAGCGACTGTGACCGCCGAGACCTCGGTCCCCCAGAGCTCCAACCCCCCTCCCCGTGAAGGCATCCGCGGCCCTCGGTCCTTGGTGTCCGCAAAAGGCAAACACCTGCGGCGAACCTGGGCCCGGGTGAGCAGGACCAGGCCGCATGGCAGGAGGCTGGGGAGGCAGCTGGAGCCATGGGGGCCAGGGCTGGGCATTTTGCCGGGGGCTCTCTCGGGGAGCAGGCGCCCTCTCTCGCCCGGGTAGTGTCCACGTCGTCCCTTGACCCCCGCAGGACCCCTGCATCCCGGGATAGGCGGCCCTCTGCCTCCAAGGGGCTCAAACACAAGGGGCCAGGGTGGGAGCAACCTGTCTACGTGGCGGAAAACACGGAGACCCCTCCGTCACGTACCCACCACGGGGAAGATCCCCCTGTACTTCCATCCGTAAAGGGGTCCCCCTTTACGGATGGAAGAACAGGGGGGAGGCCCCCAGGAGATGGCTTTTGTCCGAGCCGCGGCTGGTTAGTTTCAGGCCCAGACGTGGGGCCGCGCATGCGCAGGAAGGCCCCCAACCACAAGCAGCCCTCCGGGCAACGGGCCCCACCCTTGGCATATCGTGCCCGGTTAACAGGGTCCCTGGAGTCGTGTCCGGGGAAAGGGAAGCCCTCCGTGCCACCCAGAAGACCGCGAGTTTTCCCGTGGAACACACTTCCCGGCAGCTCTCCCACCCCCGCAAGGCAGAGTGCCCAGAGAAGACCGGGGCACCTGGGGCCGCAAAAGGGGGCCTGCAAGGTTTCGCGCCCGGTGGAGCCAGCCCCATCGAGCGGAACCCACGCCCACCGACGGGTTCTGCCGGGGGACCCAGTCCTGAGCCCTGCCTGGGCAGTTAAGAGTCTTGCCCTGGTTCAAACTGCCCCACCCTGCCCCCTGGCGGCAAACTTGGACCTGGCAACTTCCAATCTCTAAAGTCTGGCCTAAACTCCGCAAGAAGCGACTGTGACCGCTGAGACCTCGGTCCCCCAGAGCTCCAACCCCCATCCCCGTGAAGGCATCCGCGGCCCTCGGTCCTTGGTGTCCGCAAAAGGCAAATACCTGCGGCGAACCTGGGCCCGGGTGAGCAGGACCAGGCCGCATGGCAGGAGGCTGGGGAGGCAGCTGGAGCCATGGGGGCCAGGGCTGGGCATTTTGCCGGGGGCTCTCTCGGGGCGCAGGCGCCCTCTCTCGCCCGGAGAGTGTCCACGTCGTCCCTTGACCCCCGCAGGACCCCTGCATCCCGGGATAGGCGGCCCTCTGCCTCCAAGGGGCTCAAACACAAGGGGCCAGGGTGGGAGCAACCTGTCTACGTGGCGGAAAACACGGAGACCCCTCCGTCACGTCCCCACCACTGCGAAGATCCCCCTGTTCTTCCATCCGTAAAGGGGTCCCCCTTTACGGATGGAAGAACAGGGGGGAGGCCCCCAGGAGATGGCTTTTGTCCGAGCCGCGGCTGGTTAGTTTCAGGCCCAGACGTGGGGCCGCGCATGCGCAGGAAGGCCCCCAACCACAAGCAGCCCTACGGGCAACGGGCCCCACCCTTGGCATATCGTGCCCGGTTAACAGGGTCCCTGGAGTCGTGTCCGGGGAAAGGGAAGCCCTCCGTGCCACCCAGAAGACCGCGAGTTTTCCCGTGGAACACACTTTCCGGCAGCTCTCCCACCCCCGCAAGGCAGAGTGCCCAGAGAAGACCGGGGCACCTGGGGCCGGAAAAGGGGGCCTGCAAGGTTTCGCGCCCGGTGGAGCCAGCCCCATCGAGCGGAACCCACGCCCACCGACGGGTTCTGCCGGGGGACTCAGGACTAAGCCCTGCCTGGGCAGTTAAGAGTCTTGCCCTGGTTCAAACTGCCCCACCCTGCCCCCTGGCGGCAAACTTGGACCTGGCAACTTCCACTCTCTAAAGTCTGGCCTAAACTCCGCAAGAAGCGACTGTGACCGCCGAGACCTCGGTCCCCCAGAGCTCCAACCCCCCTCCCCGTGAAGGCATCCGTGGCCCTCGGTCCTTGGTGTCCGCAAAAGGCAAACACCTGCGGCGAACCTGGGCCCGGGTGAGCAGGACCAGGCCGCATGGCAGGAGGCTGGGGAGGCAGCTGGAGCCATGGGGGCCAGGGCTGGGCATTTTACCGGGGGCTCTCTCGGGGCGCAGGCGCCCTCTCTCGCCCGGAGAGTGTCCACGTCGTCCCTTGACCCCCGCAGGACCCCTGCATCCCGGGATAGGCGGCCCTCTGCCTCCAAGGGGCTCAAACACAAGGGGCCAGGGTGGGAGCAACCTGTCTACGTGGCGGAAAACACGGAGACCCCTCCGTCACGTACCCACCACGGGGAAGATCCCCCTGTTCTTCCATCCGTAAAGGGGTCCCCCTTTACGGATGGAAGAACAGGGGGGAGGCCCCCAGGAGATGGCTTTTGTCCGAGCCGCGGCTGGTTAGTTTCAGGCCCAGACGTGGGGCCGCGCATGCGCAGGAAGGCCCCCAACCACAAGCAGCCCTCCGGGCAACGGGCCCCACCCTTGGCATATCGTGCCCGGTTAACAGGGTCCCTGGAGTCGTGTCCGGGGAAAGGGAAGCCCTCCGTGCCACCCAGAAGACCGCGAGTTTTCCCGTGGAACACACTTCCCGGCAGCTCTCCCACCCCCGCAAGGCAGAGTGCCCAGAGAAGACCGGGGCACCTGGGGCCGGAAAAGGGGGCCTGCAAGGTTTCGCGCATGGTGGAGCCAGCCCCATCGAGCGGAACCCACGCCCACCGACGGGTTCTGCCGGGGGACTCAGGCCTGAGCCCTGCCTGGGCAGTTAAGAGTCTTGCCCTGGTTCAAACTGCCACACCCTGCCCCCTGGCGGCAAACTTGGACCTGGCAACTTCCACTCTCTAAAGCCTGGCCTAAACTCCGCAAGAAGCGACTGTGACCGCCGAGACCTCGGTCCCCCAGAGCTCCAATCCCCCTCCCCGTGAAGGCATCCGCGGCCCTCGGTCCGTGGTGTCCGCAAAAGGCAAACACCTGCGGCGAACCTGCGCCCGGGTGAGCAGGACCAGGCCGCATGGCAGGAGGCTGGGGAGGCAGCTGGAGCCATGGGGGCCAGGGCTGGGCATTTTGCCGGGGGCTCTCTCGGGGCGCAGGCGCCCTCTCTCGCCCGGAGAGTGTCCACGTCGTCCCTTGACCCCCGCAGGACCCCTGCATCCCGGGATAGGCGGCCCTCTGCCTCCAAGGGGCTCAAACACAAGGGGCCAGGGTGGGAGCAACCTGTCTACGTGGCGGAAAACACGGAGACCCCTCCGTCACGTACCCACCACGGGGAAGATCCCCCTGTTCTTCCATCCGTAAAGGGGTCCCCCTTTACGGATGGAAGAACAGGGGGGAGGCCCCCAGGGATGGCTGTTGTCCGAGCCGCGGCTGGTTAGTTTCAGGCCCAGACGTGGGGCCGCGCATGCGCAGGAAGGCCCCCAACCACAAGCAGCCCTCCGGGCAACGGGCCCCACCCTTGGCATATCGTGCCCGGTTAACAGGGTCCCTGGAGTCGTGTCCGGGGAAAGGGAAGCCCTCCGTGCCACCCAGAAGACCGCGAGTTTTCCCGTGGAACACACTTCCCGGCAGCTCTCCCACCCCCGCAAGGCAGAGTGCCCAGAGAAGACCGGGGCACCTAGGGCCGGAAAAGGGGGCCTGCAAGGTTTCGCGCCCGGTGGAGCCAGCCCCATCGAGCGGAACCCACGCCCACCGACGGGTTCTGCTGGGGGACTCAGGCCTGAGCCCTGCCTGGGCAGTTAAGAGTCTTGCCCTGGTTCAAACTGCCCCACCCTGCCCCCTGGCGGCAAACTTGGACCTGGCCACTTCCACTCTCTAAAGCCTGGCCTAAACTCCGCAAGAAGCGACTGTGACCGCCGAGACCTCGGTCCCCCAGAGCTCCAACCCCCCTCCCCGTGAAGGCATCCGCGGCCCTCGGTCCTTGGTGTCCGCAAAAGGCAAACACCTGCGGCGAACCTGGGCCCGGGTGAGCAGGACCAGGCCACATGGCAGGAGGCTGGGGAGGCAGCTGGAGCCATGGGGGCCAGGGCTGGGCATTTTGCCGGGGGCTCTCTCGGGGCGCAGGCGCCCTCTCTCGCCCGGAGAGTGTCCACGTCGTCCCTTGACCCCCGCAGGACCCCTGCATCCCGGGATAGGCGGCCCTCTGCCTCCAAGGGGCTCAAACACAAGGGGCCAGGGTGGGAGCAACCTGTCTACGTGGCGGAAAACACGGAGACCCCTCCGTCACGTACCCACCACGGGGAAGATCCCCCTGTTCTTCCATCCGTAAAGGGGTCCCCCTGTACGGATGGAAGAACAGGGGGGAGGCCCCCAGGAGATGGCTTTTGTCCGAGCCGCGGCTGGTTAGTTTCAGGCCCAGACGTGGGGCCGCGCATGCGCAGGAAGGCCCCCAACCACAAGCAGCCCTCCGGGCAACGGGCCCCACCCTTGGCATATCGTGCCCGGTTAACAGGGTCCCTGGAGTCGTGTCCGGGGAAAGGGAAGCCCTCCGTGCCACCCAGAAGACCGCGAGTTTTCCCGTGGAACACACTTCCCGGCAGCTCTCCCACCCCCGCAAGGCAGAGTGCCCAGAGAAGACCGGGGCACCTGGGGCCGGAAAAGGGGGCCTGCAAGGTTTCGCGCCCGGTGGAGCCAGCCCCATCGAGCGGAACCCACGCCCACCGACGGGTTCTGCCCGGGGACTCAGGCCTGAGCCCTGCCTGGGCAGTTAAGAGTCTTGCCCTGGTTCAAACTGCCCCACCCTGCCCCCTGGCGGCAAACTTGGACCTGGCAACTTCCACTCTCTAAAGCCTGGCCTAAACTCCGCAAGAAGCGACTGTGACCGCTGAGACCTCGGTCCCCCAGAGCTCCAATCCCCCTCCCCGTGAAGGCATCCGCGGCCCTCGGTCCGTGGTGTCCGCAAAAGGCAAACACCTGCGGCGAACCTGGGCCCGGGTGAGCAGGACCAGGCCGCATGGCAGGAGGCTGGGGAGGCAGCTGGAGCCATGGAGGCCAGGGCTGGGCATTTTGCCGGGGGCTCTCTCGGGGCGCAGGCGCCCTCTCTCGCCCGGAGAGTGTCCACGTCGTCCCTTGACCCCCGCAGGACCCCTGCATCCCGGGATAGGCGGCCCTCTGCCTCCAAGGGGCTCAAACACAAGGGGCCAGGGTGGGAGCAACCTGTCTACGTGGCGGAAAACACGGAGACCCCTCCGTCACGTCCCCACCACTGCGAAGATCCCCCTGTTCTTCCATCCGTAAAGGGGTCCCCCTTTACGGATGGAAGAACAGGGGGGAGGCCCCCAGGAGATGGCTTTTGTCCGAGCCGCGGCTGGTTAGTTTCAGGCCCAGACGTGGGGCCGCGCATGCGCAGGAAGGCCCCCAACCACAAGCAGCCCTCCGGGCAACGGGCCCCACCCTTGGCATATCGTGCCCGGTTAACAGGGTCCCTGGAGTCGTGTCCGGGGAAAGGGAAGCCCTCCGTGCCACCCAGAAGACCGCGAGTTTTCCCGTGGAACACACTTTCCGGCAGCTCTCCCACCCCCGCAAGGCAGAGTGCCCAGAGAAGACCGGGGCACCTGGGGCCGGAAAAGGGGGCCTGCAAGGTTTCGCGCCCGGTGGAGCCAGCCCCATCGAGCGGAACCCACGCCCACCGACGGGTTCTGCCGGGGGACTCAGGCCTGAGCCCTGCCTGGGCAGTTAAGAGTCTTGCCCTGGTTCAAACTGCCCCACCCTGCCCCCTGGCGGCAAACTTGGACCTGGCAACTTCCACTCTCTAAAGTCTGGCCTAAACTCCGCAAGAAGCGACTGTGACCGCCGAGACCTCGGTCCCCCAGAGCTCCAACCCCCCTCCCCGTGAAGGCATCCGCGGCCCTCGGTCCTTGGTGTCCGCAAAAGGCAAACACCTGCGGCGAACCTGGGCCCGGGTGAGCAGGACCAGGCCGCATGGCAGGAGGCTGGGGAGGCAGCTGGAGCCATGGGGGCCAGGGCTGGGCATTTTGCCGGGGGCTCTCTCAGGGAGCAGGCGCCCTCTCTCGCCCGGAGAGTGTCCACGTCGTCCCTTGACCCCCGCAGGACCCCTGCATCCCGGGATAGGCGGCCCTCTGCCTCCAAGGGGCTCAAACACAAGGGGCCAGGGTGGGAGCAACCTGTCTACGTGGCGGAAAACACGGAGACCCCTCCGTCACGTACCCACCACGGGGAAGATCCCCCTGTTCTTCCATCCGTAAAGGGGTCCCCCTTTACGGATGGAAGAACAGGGGGGAGGCCCCCAGGAGATGGCTTTTGTCCAAGCCGCGGCTGGTTAGTTTCAGGCCCAGACGTGGGGCCGCGCATGCGCAGGAAGGCCCCCAACCACAAGCAGCCCTCCGGGCAACGGGCCCCACCCTTGGCATATCGTGCCCGGTTAACAGGGTCCCTGGAGTCGTGTCCGGGGAAAGGGAAGCCCTCCGTGCCACCCAGAAGACCGCGAGTTTTCCCGTGGAACACACTTTCCGGCAGCTCTCCCACCCCCGCAAGGCAGAGTGCCCAGAGAAGACCGGGGCACCTGGGGCCGGAAAAGGGGGCCTGCAAGGTTTCGCGCCCGGTGGAGCCAGCCCCATCGAGCGGAACCCACGCCCACCGACGGGTTCTGCCGGGGGACTCAGGACTAAGCCCTGCCTGGGCAGTTAAGAGTCTTGCCCTGGTTCAAACTGCCACACCCTGCCCCCTGGCGGCAAACTTGGACCTGGCAACTTCCACTCTCTAAAGTCTGGCCTAAACTCCGCAAGAAGCGACTGTGACCGCCGAGACCTCGGTCCCCCAGAGCTCCAACCCCCCTCCCCGTGAAGGCATCCGCGGCCCTCGGTCCTTGGTGTCCGCAAAAGGCAAACACCTGCGGCGAACCTGGGCCCGGGTGAGCAGGACCAGGCCGCATGGCAGGAGGCTGGGGAGGCAGCTGGAGCCATGGGGGCCAGGGCTGGGCATTTTGCCGGGGGCTCTCTCGGGGCGCAGGCGCCCTCTCTCGCCCGGAGAGTGTCCACGTCGTCCCTTGACCCCCGCAGGACCCCTGCATCCCGGGATAGGCGGCCCTCTGCCTCCAAGGGGCTCAAACACAAGGGGCCAGGGTGGGAGCAACCTGTCTACGTGGCGGAAAACAGGAGACCCCTCCGTCACGTACCCACCACGGGGAAGATCCCCCTGTTCTTCCATCCGTAAAGGGGTCCCCCTTTACGGATGGAAGAACAGGGGGGAGGCCCCCAGGAGATGGCTTTTGTCCGAGCCGCGGCTGGTTAGTTTCTGGCCCAGACGTGGGGCCGCGCATGCGCTGGAAGGCCCCCAACCACAAGCAGCCCTCCGGGCAACGGGCCCCACCCTTGGCATATCGTGCCCGGTTAACAGGGTCCCTGGAGTCGTGTCCGGGGAAAGGGAAGCCCTCCGTGCCACCCAGAAGACCGCGAGTTTTCCCGTGGAACACACTTCCCGGCAGCTCTCCCACCCCCGCAAGGCAGAGTGCCCAGAGAAGACCGGGGCACCTGGGGCCGGAAAAGGGGGCCTGCAAGGTTTCGCGCCCGGTGGAGCCAGCCCCATCGAGCGGAACCCACGCCCACCGACGGGTTCTGCCGGGGGACTCAGGCCTGAGCCCTGCCTGGGCAGTTAAGAGTCTTGCCCTGGTTCAAACTGCCCCACCCTGCCCCCTGGCGGCAAACTTGGACCTGGCAACTTCCACTCTCTAAAGCCTGGCCTAAACTCCGCAAGAAGCGACTGTGACCGCCGAGACCTCGGTCCCCCAGAGCTCCAACCCCCCTCCCCGTGAAGGCATCCGCGGCCCTCGGTCCGTGGTGTCCGCAAAAGGCAAACACCTGCGGCGAACCTGCGCCCGGGTGAGCAGGACCAGGCCGCATGGCAGGAGGCTGGGGAGGCGGCTGGAGCCATGGGGGCCAGGGCTGGGCATTTTGCCGGGGGCTCTCTCGGGGCGCAGGCGCCCTCTCTCGCCCGGAGAGTGTCCACGTCGTCCCTTGACCCCCGCAGGACCACTGCATCCCGGGATAGGCGGCCCTCTGCCTCCAAGGGGCTCAAACACAAGGGGCCAGGGTGGGAGCAACCTGTCTACGTGGCGGAAAACACGGAGACCCCTCCGTCACGTACCCACCACGGGGAAGATCCCCCTGTTCTTCCATCCGAAAAGGGGTCCCCCTTTACGGATGGAAGAACAGGGGGGAGGCCCCCAGGAGATGGCTTTTGTCCGAGCCGCGGCTGGTTAGTTTCAGGCCCAGAGGTGGGGCCGCGCATGCGCAGGAAGGCCCCCAACCACAAGCAGCCCTCCGGGCAACGGGCCCCACCCTTGGCATATCGTGCCCGGTTAACAGGGTCCCTGGAGTCGTGTCCCGGGAAAGGGAAGCCCTCCGTGCCACCCAGAAGACCGCGAGTTTTCCCGTGGAACACACTTCCCGGCAGCTCTCCCACCCCCGCAAGGCAGAGTGCCCAGAGAAGACCGGGGCACCTGGGGCCGGAAAAGGGGGCCTGCAAGGTTTCGCGCCCGGTGGAGCCAGCCCCATCGAGCGGAACCCACGCCCACCGACGGGTTCTGCCGGGGGACTCAGGCCTGAGCCCTGCCTGGGCAGTTAAGAGTCTTGCCCTGGTTCAAACTGCCACACCCTGCCCCCTGGCGGCAAACTTGGACCTGGCAACTTCCACTCTCTAAAGCCTGGCCTAAACTCCGCAAGAAGCGACTGTGACCGCCGAGACCTCGGTCCCCCAGAGCTCCAATCCCCCTCCCCGTGAAGGCATCCGCGGCCCTCGGTCCGTGGTGTCCGCAAAAGGCAAACACCTGCGGCGAACCTGCGCCCGGGTGAGCAGGACCAGGCCGCGTGGCAGGAGGCTGGGGAGGCGGCTGGAGCCATGGGGGCCAGGGCTGGGCATTTTGCCGGGGGCTCTCTCGGGGCGCAGGCGCCCTCTCTCGCCCGGAGAGTGTCCACGTCGTCCCTTGACCCCCGCAGGACCCCTGCATCCCGGGATAGGCGGCCCTCTGCCTCCAAGGGGCTCAAACACAAGGGGCCAGGGTGGGAGCAACCTGTCTACGTGGCGGAAAACACGGAGACCCCTCCGTCACGTACCCACCACGGGGAAGATCCCCCTGTTCTTCCATCCGAAAAGGGGTCCCCCTTTACGGATGGAAGAACAGGGGGGAGGCCCCCAGGAGATGGCTTTTGTCCGAGCCGCGGCTGGTTAGTTTCAGGCCCAGAGGTGGGGCCGCGCATGCGCAGGAAGGCCCCCAACCACAAGCAGCTCTCCGGGCAACGGGCCCCACCCTTGGCATATCGTGCCCGGTTAACAGGGTCCCTGGAGTCGTGTCCCGGGAAAGGGAAGCCCTCCGTGCCACCCAGAAGACCGCGAGTTTTCCCGTGGAACACACTTCCCGGCAGCTCTCCCACCCCCGCAAGGCAGAGTGCCCAGAGAAGACCGGGGCACCTGGGGCCGGAAAAGGGGGCCTGCAAGGTTTCGAGCCCGGTGGAGCCAGCCCCATCGAGCGGAACCCACGCCCACCGACGGGTTCTGCCGGGGGACTCAGGCCTGAGCCCTGCCTGGGCAGTTAAGAGTCTTGCCCTGGTTGAAACTGCCACACCCTGCCCCCTGGCGGCAAACTTGGACCTGGCAACTTCCACTCTCTAAAGCCTGGCCTAAACTCCGCAAGAAGCGACTGTGACCGCCGAGACCTCGGTCCCCCAGAGCTCCAATCCCCCTCCCCGTGAAGGCATCCGCGGCCCTCGGTCCGTGGTGTCCGCAAAAGGCAAACAACTGCGGCGAACCTGCGCCCCGGTGAGCAGGACCAGGTGCATGGCAGGAGGCTGGGGAGGCAGCTGGAGCCATGGGGGCCAGGGCTGGGCATTTTGCCGGGGGCTCTCTCGGGGCGCAGGCGCCCTCTCTCGCCCGGAGAGTGTCCACGTCGTCCCATGACCCCCGCAGGACCCCTGCATCCCGGGATAGGCGGCCCTCTGCCTCCAAGGGGCTCAAACACAAGGGGCCAGGGTGGGAGCAACCTGTCTACGTGGCGGAAAACACGGAGACCCCTCCGTCACGTACCCACCACGGGGAAGATCCCCCTGTTCTTCCATCCGTAAAGGGGTCCCCCTTTACGGATGGAAGAACAGGGGGGAGGCCCCCAGGAGATGGCTTTTGTCCGAGCCGCGGCTGGTTAGTTTCAGGCCCAGACGTGG
Organism: Desmodus rotundus; assembly: GCF_022682495.2. NCBI lineage: Eukaryota > Metazoa > Chordata > Mammalia > Chiroptera > Phyllostomidae > Desmodus > Desmodus rotundus. Next base: position 13,629 of record NW_026527317.1, read on the forward strand.
GGCCGCGCATGCGCAGGAAGGCCCCCAACCACAAGCAGCCCTCCGGGCAACGGGCCCCACCCTTGGCATATCGTGCCCGGTTAACAGGGTCCCTGGAGTCGTGTCCGGGGAAAGGGAAGCCCTCCGTGCCACCCAGAAGACCGCGAGTTTTCCCGTGGAACACACTTCCCGGCAGCTCTCCCACCCCCGCAAGGCAGAGTGCCCAGAGAAGACCGGGGCACCTGGGGCCGGAAAAGGGGGCCTGCAAGGTTTCGCGCCCGGTGGAGCCAGCCCCATCGAGCGGAACCCACGCCCACCGACGGGTTCTGCCCGGGGACTCAGGCCTGAGCCCTGCCTGGGCAGTTAAGAGTCTTGCCCTGGTTCAAACTGCCCCACCCTGCCCCCTGGCGGCAAACTTGGACCTGGCCACTTCCACTCTCTAAAGCCTGGCCTAAACTCCGCAAGAAGCGACTGTGACCGCCGAGACCTCGGTCCCCCAGAGCTCCAACCCCCCTCCCCGTGAAGGCATCCGCGGCCCTCGGTCCTTGGTGTCCGCAAAAGGCAAACACCTGCGGCGAACCTGGGCCCGGGTGAGCAGGACCAGGCCGCATGGCAGGAGGCTGGGGAGGCAGCTGGAGCCATGGGGGCCAGGGCTGGGCATTTTGCCGGGGGCTCTCTCGGGGCGCAGGCGCCCTCTCTCGCCCGGAGAGTGTCCACGTCGTCCCTTGACCCCCGCAGGACCCCTGCATCCCGGGATAGGCGGCCCTCTGCCTCCAAGGGGCTCAAACACAAGGGGCCAGGGTGGGAGCAACCTGTCTACGTGGCGGAAAACACGGAGACCCCTCCGTCACGTACCCACCACGGGGAAGATCCCCCTGTTCTTCCATCCGTAAAGGGGTCCCCCTGTACGGATGGAAGAACAGGGGGGAGGCCCCCAGGAGATGGCTTTTGTCCGAGCCGCGGCTGGTTAGTTTCAGGCCCAGACGTGGGGCCGCGCATGCGCAGGAAGGCCCCCAACCACAAGCAGCCCTCCGGGCAACGGGCCCCACCCTTGGCATATCGTGCCCGGTTAACAGGGTCCCTGGAGTCGTGTCCGGGGAAAGGGAAGCCCTCCGTGCCACCCAGAAGACCGCGAGTTTTCCCGTGGAACACACTTCCCGGCAGCTCTCCCACCCCCGCAAGGCAGAGTGCCCAGAGAAGACCGGGGCACCTGGGGCCGGAAAAGGGGGCCTGCAAGGTTTCGCGCCCGGTGGAGCCAGCCCCATCGAGCGGAACCCACGCCCACCGACGGGTTCTGCCCGGGGACTCAGGCCTGAGCCCTGCCTGGGCAGTTAAGAGTCTTGCCCTGGTTCAAACTGCCCCACCCTGCCCCCTGGCGGCAAACTTGGACCTGGCAACTTCCACTCTCTAAAGCCTGGCCTAAACTCCGCAAGAAGCGACTGTGACCGCCGAGACCTCGGTCCCCCAGAGCTCCAATCCCCCTCCCCGTGAAGGCATCCGCGGCCCTCGGTCCGTGGTGTCCGCAAAAGGCAAACACCTGCGGCGAACCTGGGCCCGGGTGAGCAGGACCAGGCCGCATGGCAGGAGGCTGGGGAGGCAGCTGGAGCCATGGAGGCCAGGGCTGGGCATTTTGCCGGGGGCTCTCTCGGGGCGCAGGCGCCCTCTCTCGCCCGGAGAGTGTCCACGTCGTCCCTTGACCCCCGCAGGACCCCTGCATCCCGGGATAGGCGGCCCTCTGCCTCCAAGGGGCTCAAACACAAGGGGCCAGGGTGGGAGCAACCTGTCTACGTGGCGGAAAACACGGAGACCCCTCCGTCACGTCCCCACCACTGCGAAGATCCCCCTGTTCTTCCATCCGTAAAGGGGTCCCCCTTTACGGATGGAAGAACAGGGGGGAGGCCCCCAGGAGATGGCTTTTGTCCGAGCCGCGGCTGGTTAGTTTCAGGCCCAGACGTGGGGCCGCGCATGCGCAGGAAGGCCCCCAACCACAAGCAGCCCTCCGGGCAACGGGCCCCACCCTTGGCATATCGTGCCCGGTTAACAGGGTCCCTGGAGTCGTGTCCGGGGAAAGGGAAGCCCTCCGTGCCACCCAGAAGACCGCGAGTTTTCCCGTGGAACACACTTTCCGGCAGCTCTCCCACCCCCGCAAGGCAGAGTGCCCAGAGAAGACCGGGGCACCTGGGGCCGGAAAAGGGGGCCTGCAAGGTTTCGCGCCCGGTGGAGCCAGCCCCATCGAGCGGAACCCACGCCCACCGACGGGTTCTGCCGGGGGACTCAGGCCTGAGCCCTGCCTGGGCAGTTAAGAGTCTTGCCCTGGTTCAAACTGCCCCACCCTGCCCCCTGGCGGCAAACTTGGACCTGGCAACTTCCACTCTCTAAAGTCTGGCCTAAACTCCGCAAGAAGCGACTGTGACCGCCGAGACCTCGGTCCCCCAGAGCTCCAACCCCCCTCCCCGTGAAGGCATCCGCGGCCCTCGGTCCTTGGTGTCCGCAAAAGGCAAACACCTGCGGCGAACCTGGGCCCGGGTGAGCAGGACCAGGCCGCATGGCAGGAGGCTGGGGAGGCAGCTGGAGCCATGGGGGCCAGGGCTGGGCATTTTGCCGGGGGCTCTCTCAGGGAGCAGGCGCCCTCTCTCGCCCGGAGAGTGTCCACGTCGTCCCTTGACCCCCGCAGGACCCCTGCATCCCGGGATAGGCGGCCCTCTGCCTCCAAGGGGCTCAAACACAAGGGGCCAGGGTGGGAGCAACCTGTCTACGTGGCGGAAAACACGGAGACCCCTCCGTCACGTACCCACCACGGGGAAGATCCCCCTGTTCTTCCATCCGTAAAGGGGTCCCCCTTTACGGATGGAAGAACAGGGGGGAGGCCCCCAGGAGATGGCTTTTGTCCAAGCCGCGGCTGGTTAGTTTCAGGCCCAGACGTGGGGCCGCGCATGCGCAGGAAGGCCCCCAACCACAAGCAGCCCTCCGGGCAACGGGCCCCACCCTTGGCATATCGTGCCCGGTTAACAGGGTCCCTGGAGTCGTGTCCGGGGAAAGGGAAGCCCTCCGTGCCACCCAGAAGACCGCGAGTTTTCCCGTGGAACACACTTTCCGGCAGCTCTCCCACCCCCGCAAGGCAGAGTGCCCAGAGAAGACCGGGGCACCTGGGGCCGGAAAAGGGGGCCTGCAAGGTTTCGCGCCCGGTGGAGCCAGCCCCATCGAGCGGAACCCACGCCCACCGACGGGTTCTGCCGGGGGACTCAGGACTAAGCCCTGCCTGGGCAGTTAAGAGTCTTGCCCTGGTTCAAACTGCCACACCCTGCCCCCTGGCGGCAAACTTGGACCTGGCAACTTCCACTCTCTAAAGTCTGGCCTAAACTCCGCAAGAAGCGACTGTGACCGCCGAGACCTCGGTCCCCCAGAGCTCCAACCCCCCTCCCCGTGAAGGCATCCGCGGCCCTCGGTCCTTGGTGTCCGCAAAAGGCAAACACCTGCGGCGAACCTGGGCCCGGGTGAGCAGGACCAGGCCGCATGGCAGGAGGCTGGGGAGGCAGCTGGAGCCATGGGGGCCAGGGCTGGGCATTTTGCCGGGGGCTCTCTCGGGGCGCAGGCGCCCTCTCTCGCCCGGAGAGTGTCCACGTCGTCCCTTGACCCCCGCAGGACCCCTGCATCCCGGGATAGGCGGCCCTCTGCCTCCAAGGGGCTCAAACACAAGGGGCCAGGGTGGGAGCAACCTGTCTACGTGGCGGAAAACAGGAGACCCCTCCGTCACGTACCCACCACGGGGAAGATCCCCCTGTTCTTCCATCCGTAAAGGGGTCCCCCTTTACGGATGGAAGAACAGGGGGGAGGCCCCCAGGAGATGGCTTTTGTCCGAGCCGCGGCTGGTTAGTTTCTGGCCCAGACGTGGGGCCGCGCATGCGCTGGAAGGCCCCCAACCACAAGCAGCCCTCCGGGCAACGGGCCCCACCCTTGGCATATCGTGCCCGGTTAACAGGGTCCCTGGAGTCGTGTCCGGGGAAAGGGAAGCCCTCCGTGCCACCCAGAAGACCGCGAGTTTTCCCGTGGAACACACTTCCCGGCAGCTCTCCCACCCCCGCAAGGCAGAGTGCCCAGAGAAGACCGGGGCACCTGGGGCCGGAAAAGGGGGCCTGCAAGGTTTCGCGCCCGGTGGAGCCAGCCCCATCGAGCGGAACCCACGCCCACCGACGGGTTCTGCCGGGGGACTCAGGCCTGAGCCCTGCCTGGGCAGTTAAGAGTCTTGCCCTGGTTCAAACTGCCCCACCCTGCCCCCTGGCGGCAAACTTGGACCTGGCAACTTCCACTCTCTAAAGCCTGGCCTAAACTCCGCAAGAAGCGACTGTGACCGCCGAGACCTCGGTCCCCCAGAGCTCCAACCCCCCTCCCCGTGAAGGCATCCGCGGCCCTCGGTCCGTGGTGTCCGCAAAAGGCAAACACCTGCGGCGAACCTGCGCCCGGGTGAGCAGGACCAGGCCGCATGGCAGGAGGCTGGGGAGGCGGCTGGAGCCATGGGGGCCAGGGCTGGGCATTTTGCCGGGGGCTCTCTCGGGGCGCAGGCGCCCTCTCTCGCCCGGAGAGTGTCCACGTCGTCCCTTGACCCCCGCAGGACCCCTGCATCCCGGGATAGGCGGCCCTCTGCCTCCAAGGGGCTCAAACACAAGGGGCCAGGGTGGGAGCAACCTGTCTACGTGGCGGAAAACACGGAGACCCCTCCGTCACGTACCCACCACGGGGAAGATCCCCCTGTTCTTCCATCCGAAAAGGGGTCCCCCTTTACGGATGGAAGAACAGGGGGGAGGCCCCCAGGAGATGGCTTTTGTCCGAGCCGCGGCTGGTTAGTTTCAGGCCCAGAGGTGGGGCCGCGCATGCGCAGGAAGGCCCCCAACCACAAGCAGCCCTCCGGGCAACGGGCCCCACCCTTGGCATATCGTGCCCGGTTAACAGGGTCCCTGGAGTCGTGTCCCGGGAAAGGGAAGCCCTCCGTGCCACCCAGAAGACCGCGAGTTTTCCCGTGGAACACACTTCCCGGCAGCTCTCCCACCCCCGCAAGGCAGAGTGCCCAGAGAAGACCGGGGCACCTGGGGCCGGAAAAGGGGGCCTGCAAGGTTTCGCGCCCGGTGGAGCCAGCCCCATCGAGCGGAACCCACGCCCACCGACGGGTTCTGCCGGGGGACTCAGGCCTGAGCCCTGCCTGGGCAGTTAAGAGTCTTGCCCTGGTTCAAACTGCCACACCCTGCCCCCTGGCGGCAAACTTGGACCTGGCAACTTCCACTCTCTAAAGCCTGGCCTAAACTCCGCAAGAAGCGACTGTGACCGCCGAGACCTCGGTCCCCCAGAGCTCCAATCCCCCTCCCCGTGAAGGCATCCGCGGCCCTCGGTCCGTGGTGTCCGCAAAAGGCAAACACCTGCGGCGAACCTGCGCCCGGGTGAGCAGGACCAGGCCGCGTGGCAGGAGGCTGGGGAGGCGGCTGGAGCCATGGGGGCCAGGGCTGGGCATTTTGCCGGGGGCTCTCTCGGGGCGCAGGCGCCCTCTCTCGCCCGGAGAGTGTCCACGTCGTCCCTTGACCCCCGCAGGACCCCTGCATCCCGGGATAGGCGGCCCTCTGCCTCCAAGGGGCTCAAACACAAGGGGCCAGGGTGGGAGCAACCTGTCTACGTGGCGGAAAACACGGAGACCCCTCCGTCACGTACCCACCACGGGGAAGATCCCCCTGTTCTTCCATCCGAAAAGGGGTCCCCCTTTACGGATGGAAGAACAGGGGGGAGGCCCCCAGGAGATGGCTTTTGTCCGAGCCGCGGCTGGTTAGTTTCAGGCCCAGAGGTGGGGCCGCGCATGCGCAGGAAGGCCCCCAACCACAAGCAGCTCTCCGGGCAACGGGCCCCACCCTTGGCATATCGTGCCCGGTTAACAGGGTCCCTGGAGTCGTGTCCCGGGAAAGGGAAGCCCTCCGTGCCACCCAGAAGACCGCGAGTTTTCCCGTGGAACACACTTCCCGGCAGCTCTCCCACCCCCGCAAGGCAGAGTGCCCAGAGAAGACCGGGGCACCTGGGGCCGGAAAAGGGGGCCTGCAAGGTTTCGAGCCCGGTGGAGCCAGCCCCATCGAGCGGAACCCACGCCCACCGACGGGTTCTGCCGGGGGACTCAGGCCTGAGCCCTGCCTGGGCAGTTAAGAGTCTTGCCCTGGTTGAAACTGCCACACCCTGCCCCCTGGCGGCAAACTTGGACCTGGCAACTTCCACTCTCTAAAGCCTGGCCTAAACTCCGCAAGAAGCGACTGTGACCGCCGAGACCTCGGTCCCCCAGAGCTCCAATCCCCCTCCCCGTGAAGGCATCCGCGGCCCTCGGTCCGTGGTGTCCGCAAAAGGCAAACAACTGCGGCGAACCTGCGCCCCGGTGAGCAGGACCAGGTGCATGGCAGGAGGCTGGGGAGGCAGCTGGAGCCATGGGGGCCAGGGCTGGGCATTTTGCCGGGGGCTCTCTCGGGGCGCAGGCGCCCTCTCTCGCCCGGAGAGTGTCCACGTCGTCCCATGACCCCCGCAGGACCCCTGCATCCCGGGATAGGCGGCCCTCTGCCTCCAAGGGGCTCAAACACAAGGGGCCAGGGTGGGAGCAACCTGTCTACGTGGCGGAAAACACGGAGACCCCTCCGTCACGTACCCACCACGGGGAAGATCCCCCTGTTCTTCCATCCGTAAAGGGGTCCCCCTTTACGGATGGAAGAACAGGGGGGAGGCCCCCAGGAGATGGCTTTTGTCCGAGCCGCGGCTGGTTAGTTTCAGGCCCAGACGTGGGGCCGCGCATGCGCAGGAAGGCCCCCAACCACAAGCAGCCCTCCGGGCAACGGGCCCCACCCTTGGCATATCGTGCCCGGTTAACAGGGTCCCTGGAGTCGTGTCCGGGGAAAGGGAAGCCCTCCGTGCCACCCAGAAGACCGCGAGTTTTCCCGTGGAACACACTTCCCGGCAGCTCTCCCACCCCCGCAAGGCAGAGTGCCCAGAGAAGACCGGGGCACCTGGGGCCGGAAAAGGGGGCCTGCAAGGTTTCGCGCCCGGTGGAGCCAGCCCCATCGAGCGGAACCCACGCCCACCGACGGGTTCTGCCCGGGGACTCAGGCCTGAGCCCTGCCTGGGCAGTTAAGAGTCTTGCCCTGGTTCAAACTGCCCCACCCTGCCCCCTGGCGGCAAACTTGGACCTGGCAACTTCCAGTCTCTAAAGTCTGGCCTAAACTCCGCAAGAAGCGACTGTGACCGCCGAGACCTCGGTCCCCCAGAGCTCCAACCCCCCTCCCCGTGAAGGCATCCGCGGCCCTCGGTCCTTGGTGTCCGCAAAAGGCAAACACCTGCGGCGAACCTGGGCCCGGGTGAGCAGGACCAGGCCGCATGGCAGGAGGCTGGGGAGGCAGCTGGAGCCATGGGGGCCAGGGCTGGGCATTTTGCCGGGGGCTCTCTCGGGGCGCAGGCGCCCTCTCTCGCCCGGGTAGTGTCCACGTCGTCCCTTGACCCCCGCAGGACCCCTGCATCCCGGGATAGGCGGCCCTCTGCCTCCAAGGGGCTCAAACACAAGGGGCCAGGGTGGGAGCAACCTGTCTACGTGGCGGAAAACACGGAGACCCCTCCGTCACGTACCCACCACGGGGAAGATCCCCCTGTTCTTCCATCCGTAAAGGGGTCCCCCTTTACGGATGGAAGAACAGGGGGGAGGCCCCCAGGAGATGGCTTTTGTCCGAGCCGCGGCTGGTTAGTTTCAGGCCCAGACTTGGGGCCGCGCATGCGCAGGAAGGCCCCCAACCACAAGCAGCCCTCCGGGCAACGGGCCCCACCCTTGGCATATCGTGCCCGGTTAACAGGGTCCCTGGAGTCGTGTCCGGGGAAAGGGAAGCCCTCCGTGCCACCCAGAAGACCGCGAGTTTTCCCGTGGAACACACTTCCCGGCAGCTCTCCCACCCCCGCAAGGCAGAGTGCCCAGAGAAGACCGGGGCACCTGGGGCCGCAAAAGGGGGCCTGCAAGGTTTCGCGCCCGGTGGAGCCAGCCCCATCGAGCGGAACCCACGCCCACCGACGGGTTCTGCCGGGGGACCCAGTCCTGAGCCCTGCCTGGGCAGTTAAGAGTCTTGCCCTGGTTCAAACTGCCCCACCCTGCCCCCTGGCGGCAAACTTGGACCTGGCAACTTCCAATCTCTAAAGTCTGGCCTAAACTCCGCAAGAAGCGACTGTGACCGCTGAGACCTCGGTCCCCCAGAGCTCCAACCCCCATCCCCGTGAAGGCATCCGCGGCCCTCGGTCCTTGGTGTCCGCAAAAGGCAAATACCTGCGGCGAACCTGGGCCCGGGTGAGCAGGACCAGGCCGCATGGCAGGAGGCTGGGGAGGCAGCTGGAGCCATGGGGGCCAGGGCTGGGCATTTTGCCGGGGGCTCTCTCGGGGCGCAGGCGCCCTCTCTCGCCCGGAGAGTGTCCACGTCGTCCCTTGACCCCCGCAGGACCCCTGCATCCCGGGATAGGCGGCCCTCTGCCTCCAAGGGGCTCAAACACAAGGGGCCAGGGTGGGAGCAACCTGTCTACGTGGCGGAAAACACGGAGACCCCTCCGTCACGTCCCCACCACTGCGAAGATCCCCCTGTTCTTCCATCCGTAAAGGGGTCCCCCTTTACGGATGGAAGAACAGGGGGGAGGCCCCCAGGAGATGGCTTTTGTCCGAGCCGCGGCTGGTTAGTTTCAGGCCCAGACGTGGGGCCGCGCATGCGCAGGAAGGCCCCCAACCACAAGCAGCCCTCCGGGCAACGGGCCCCACCCTTGGCATATCGTGCCCGGTTAACAGGGTCCCTGGAGTCGTGTCCGGGGAAAGGGAAGCCCTCCGTGCCACCCAGAAGACCGCGAGTTTTCCCGTGGAACACACTTTCCGGCAGCTCTCCCACCCCCGCAAGGCAGAGTGCCCAGAGAAGACCGGGGCACCTGGGGCCGGAAAAGGGGGCCTGCAAGGATTCGCGCCCGGTGGAGCCAGCCCCATCGAGCGGAACCCACGCCCACCGACGGGTTCTGCCGGGGGACTCAGGACTAAGCCCTGCCTGGGCAGTTAAGAGTCTTGCCCTGGTTCAAACTGCCCCACCCTGCCCCCTGGCGGCAAACTTGGACCTGGCAACTTCCACTCTCTAAAGTCTGGCCTAAACTCCGCAAGAAGCGACTGTGACCGCCGAGACTTCGGTCCCCCAGAGCTCCAAACCCCCTCCCCGTGAAGGCATCCGCGGCCCTCGGTCCTTGGTGTCCGCAAAAGGCAAACACCTGCGGCGAACCTGGGCCCGGGTGAGCAGGACCAGGCCGCATGGCAGGAGGCTGGGGAGGCAGCTGGAGCCATGGGGGCCAGGGCTGGGCATTTTGCCGGGGGCTCTCTCGGGGCGCAGGCGCCCTCTCTCGCCCGGAGAGTGTCCACGTCGTCCCTTGACCCCCGCAGGACCCCTGCATCCCGGGATAGGCGGCCCTCTGCCTCCAAGGGGCTCAAACACAAGGGGCCAGGGTGGGAGCAACCTGTCTACGTGGCGGAAAACACGGAGACCCCTCCGTCACGTCCCCACCACTGCGAAGATCCCCCTGTTCTTCCATCCGTAAAGGGGTCCCGCTTTACGGATGGAAGAACAGGGGGGAGGCCCCCAGGAGATGGCTTTTGTCCGAGCCGCGGCTGGTTAGTTTCAGGCCCAGACGTGGGGCCGCGCATGCGCAGGAAGGCCCCCAACCACAAGCAGCCCTCCGGGCAACGGGCCCCATCCTTGGCATATCGTGCCCGGTTAACAGGGTCCCTGGAGTCGTGTCCGGGGAAAGGGAAGCCCTCCGTGCCACCCAGAAGACCGCGAGTTTTCCCGTGGAACACACTCTCCGGCAGCTCTCCCACCCCCGCAAGGCAGAGTGCCCAGAGAAGACCGGGGCACCTGGGGCCGGAAAAGGGGGCCTGCAAGGTTTCGCGCACGGTGGAGCCAGCCCCATCGAGCGGAACCCACGCCCACCGACGGGTTCTTCCGGGGGACTCAGGACTAAGCCCTGCCTGGGCAGTTAAGAGTCTTGCCCTGGTTCAAACTGCCCCACCCTGCCCCCTGGCGGCAAACTTGGACCTGGCAACTTCCACTCTCTAAAGTCTGGCCTAAACTCCGCAAGAAGCGACTGTGACCGCCGAGTCCTCGGTCCCCCAGAGCTCCAACCCCCCTCCCCGTGAAGGCATCCGTGGCCCTCGGTCCTTGGTGTCCGCAAAAGGCAAACACCTGCGGCGAACCTGGGCCCGGGTGAGCAGGACCAGGCCGCATGGCAGGAGGCTGGGGAGGCAGCTGGAGCCATGGGGGCCAGGGCTGGGCATTTTGCCGGGGGCTCTCTCGGGGCGCAGGCGCCCTCTCTCGCCCGGAGAGTGTCCACGTCGTCCCTTGACCCCCGCAGGACCCCTGCATCCCGGGATAGGCGGCCCTCTGCCTCCAAGGGGCTCAAACACAAGGGGCCAGGGTGGGAGCAACCTGTCTACGTGGCGGAAAACACGGAGACCCCTCCGTCACGTACCCACCACGGGGAAGATCCCCCTGTTCTTCCATCCGTAAAGGGGTCCCCCTTTACGGATGGAAGAACAGGGGGGAGGCCCCCAGGAGATGGCTTTTGTCCGAGCCGCGGCTGGTTAGTTTCAGGCCCAGACGTGGGGCCGCGCATGCGCAGGAAGGCCCCCAACCACAAGCAGCCCTCCGGGCAACGGGCCCCACCCTTGGCATATCGTGCCCGGTTAACAGGGTCCCTGGAGTCGTGTCCGGGGAAAGGGAAGCCCTCCGTGCCACCCAGAAGACCGCGAGTTTTCCCGTGGAACACACTTCCCGGCAGCTCTCCCACCCCCGCAAGGCAGAGTGCCCAGAGAAGACCGGGGCACCTGGGGCCGGAAAAGGGGGCCTGCAAGGTTTCGCGCACGGTGGAGCCAGCCCCATCGAGCGGAACCCACGCCCACCGACGGGTTCTGCCGGGGGACTCAGGCCTGAGCCCTGCCTGGGCAGTTAAGAGTCTTGCCCTGGTTCAAACTGCCACACCCTGCCCCCTGGCTGCAAACTTGGACCTGGCAACTTCCACTCTCTAAAGCCTGGCCTAAACTCCGCAAGAAGCGACTGTGACCGCCGAGACCTCGGTCCCCCAGAGCTCCAATCCCCCTCCCCGTGAAGGCATCCGCGGCCCTCGGTCCGTGGTGTCCGCAAAAGGCAAACACCTGCGGCGAACCTGCGCCCGGGTGAGCAGGACCAGGCCGCATGGCAGGAGGCTGGGGAGGCAGCTGGAGCCATGGGGGCCAGGGCTGGGCATTTTGCCGGGGGCTCTCTCGGGGCGCAGGCGCCCTCTCTCGCCCGGAGAGTGTCCACGTCGTCCCTTGACCCCCGCAGGACCCCTGCATCCCGGGATAGGCGGCCCTCTGCCTCCAAGGGGCTCAAACACAAGGGGCCAGGGTGGGAGCAACCTGTCTACGTGGCGGAAAACACGGAGACCCCTCCGTCACGTACCCACCACGGGGAAGATCCCCCTGTTCTTCCATCCGTAAAGGGGTCCCCCTTTACGGATGGAAGAACAGGGGGGAGGCCCCCAGGGATGGCTTTTGTCCGAGCCGCGGCTGGTTAGTTTCAGGCCCAGACGTGGGGCCGCGCATGCGCAGGAAGGCCCCCAACCACAAGCAGCCCTCCGGGCAACGGGCCCCACCCTTGGCATATCGTGCCCGGTTAACAGGGTCCCTGGAGTCGTGTCCGGGGAAAGGGAAGCCCTCCGTGCCACCCAGAAGACCGCGAGTTTTCCCGTGGAACACACTTCCCGGCAGCTCTCCCACCCCCGCAAGGCAGAGTGCCCAGAGAAGACCGGGGCACCTAGGGCCGGAAAAGGGGGCCTGCAAGGTTTCGCGCCCGGTGGAGCCAGCCCCATCGAGCGGAACCCACGCCCACCGACGGGTTCTGCTGGGGGACTCAGGCCTGAGCCCTGCCTGGGCAGTTAAGAGTCTTGCCCTGGTTCAAACTGCCCCACCCTGCCCCCTGGCGGCAAACTTGGACCTGGCAACTTCCACTCTCTAAAGCCTGGCCTAAACTCCGCAAGAAGCGACTGTGACCTCCGAGACCTCGGTCCCCCAGAGCTCCAACCCCCCTCCCCGTGAAGGCATCCGCGGCCCTCGGTCCGTGGTGTCCGCAAAAGGCAAACACCTGCGGCGAACCTGGGCCCGGGTGAGCAGGACCAGGCCGCATGGCAGGAGGCTGGGGAGGCAGCTGGAGCCATGGGGGCCAGGGCTGGGCATTTTGCCGGGGGCTCTCTCGGGGCGCAGGCGCCCTCTCTCGCCCGGAGAGTGTCCACGTCGTCCCTTGACCCCCGCAGGACCCCTGCATCCCGGGATAGGCGGCCCTCTGCCTCCAAGGGGCTCAAACACAAGGGGCCAGGGTGGGAGCAACCTGTCTACGTGGCGGAAAACAGGAGACCCCTCCGTCACGTACCCACCACGGGGAAGATCCCCCTGTTCTTCCATCCGTAAAGGGGTCCCCCTTTACGGATGGAAGAACAGGGGGGAGGCCCCCAGGAGATGGCTTTTGTCCGAGCCGCGGCTGGTTAGTTTCAGGCCCAGACGTGGGGCCGCGCATGCGCAGGAAGGCCCCCAACCACAAGCAGCCCTCCGGGCAACGGGCCCCACCCTTGGCATATCGTGCCCGGTTAACAGGGTCCCTGGAGTCGTGTCCGGGGAAAGGGAAGCCCTCCGTGCCACCCAGAAGACCGCGAGTTTTCCCGTGGAACACACTTCCCGGCAGCTCTCCCACCCCCGCAAGGCAGAGTGCCCAGAGAAGACCGGGGCACCTGGGGCCGCAAAAGGGGGCCTGCAAGGTTTCGCGCACGGTGGAGCCAGCCCCATCGAGCGGAACCCACGCCCACCGACGGGTTCTGCCGGGGGACTCAGGCCTGAGCCCTGCCTGGGCAGTTAAGAGTCTTGCCCTGGTTCAAACTGCCACACCCTGCCCCCTGGCGGCAAACTTGGACCTGGCAACTTCCACTCTCTAAAGCCTGGCCTAAACTCCGCAAGAAGCGACTGTGACCGCCGAGACCTCGGTCCCCCAGAGCTCCAACCCCCCTCCCCGTGAAGGCATCCGCGGCCCTCGGTCCTTGGTGTCCGCAAAAGGCAAACACCTGCGGCGAACCTGGGCCCGGGTGAGCAGGACCAGGCCGCATGGCAGGAGGCTGGGGAGGCAGCTGGAGCCATGGGGGCCAGGGCTGGGCATTTTGCCGGGGGCTCTCTCGGGGCGCAGGCGCCCTCTCTCGCCCGGAGAGTGTCCACGTCGTCCCTTGACCCCCGCAGGACCCCTGCATCCCGGGATAGGCGGCCCTCTGCCTCCAAGGGGCTCAAACACAAGGGGCCAGGGTGGGAGCAACCTGTCTACGTGGCGGAAAACACGGAGACCCCTCCGTCACGTACCCACCACGGGGAAGATCCCCCTGTTCTTCCATCCGTAAAGGGGTCCCCCTGTACGGATGGAAGAACAGGGGGGAGGCCCCCAGGAGATGGCTTTTGTCCGAGCCGCGGCTGGTTAGTTTCAGGCCCAGACGTGGGGCCGCGCATGCGCAGGAAGGCCCCCAACCACAAGCAGCCCTCCGGGCAACGGGCCCCACCCTTGGCATATCGTGCCCGGTTAACAGGGTCCCTGGAGTCGTGTCCGGGGAAAGGGAAGCCCTCCGTGCCACCCAGAAGACCGCGAGTTTTCCCGTGGAACACACTTCCCGGCAGCTCTCCCACCCCCGCAAGGCAGAGTGCCCAGAGAAGACCGGGGCACCTGGGGCCGGAAAAGGGGGACTGCAAGGTTTCGCGCCCGGTGGAGCCAGCCCCATCGAGCGGAACCCACGCCCACCGACGGGTTCTGCCCGGGGACTCAGGCCTGAGCCCTGCCTGGGCAGTTAAGAGTCTTGCCCTGGTTCAAACTGCCCCACCCTGCCCCCTGGCGGCAAACTTGGACCTGGCAACTTCCACTCTCTAAAGCCTGGCCTAAACTCCGCAAGAAGCGACTGTGACCGCCGAGACCTCGGTCCCCCAGAGCTCCAATCCCCCTCCCCGTGAAGGCATCCGCGGCCCTCGGTCCGTGGTGTCCGCAAAAGGCAAACACCTGCGGCGAACCTGGGCCCGGGTGAGCAGGACCAGGCCGCATGGCAGGAGGCTGGGGAGGCAGCTGGAGCCATGGAGGCCAGGGCTGGGCATTTTGCGGGGGGCTCTCTCGGGGCGCAGGCGCCCTCTCTTGCCCGGAGAGTGTCCACGTCGTCCCTTGACCCCCGCAGGACCCCTGCATCCCGGGATAGGCGGCCCTCTGCCTCCAAGGGGCTCAAACACAAGGGGCCAGGGTGGGAGCAACCTGTCTACGTGGCGGAAAACAGGAGACCCCTCCGTCACGTACCCACCACGGGGAAGATCCCCCTGTTCTTCCATCCGTAAAGGGGTCCCCCTTTACGGATGGAAGAACAGGGGGGAGGCCCCCAGGAGATGGCTTTTGTCCGAGCCGCGGCTGGTTAGTTTCAGGCCCAGACGTGGGGCCGCGCATGCGCAGGAAGGCCCCCAACCACAAGCAGCCCTCCGGGCAACGGGCCCCACCCTTGGCATATCGTGCCCGGTTAACAGGGTCCCTGGAGTCGTGTCCGGGGAAAGGGAAGCCCTCCGTGCCACCCAGAAGACCGCGAGTTTTCCCGTGGAACACACTTCCCGGCAGCTCTCCCACCCCCGCAAGGCAGAGTGCCCAGAGAAGACCGGGGCACCTGGGGCCGGAAAAGGGGGCCTGCAAGGTTTCGCGCCCGGTGGAGCCAGCCCCATCGAGCGGAACCCACGCCCACCGACGGGTTCTGCCGGGGGACTCAGGCCTGAGCCCTGCCTGGGCAGTTAAGAGTCTTGCCCTGGTTCAAACTGCCCCACCCTGCCCCCTGGCGGCAAACTTAGACCTGGCAACTTCCACTCTCTAAAGCCTGGCCTAAACTCCGCAAGAAGCGACTGTGACCGCCGAGACCTCGGTCCCCCAGAGCTCCAACCCCCCTCCCCGTGAAGGCATCCGCGGCCCTCGGTCCGTGGTGTCCGCAAAAGGCAAACACCTGCGGCGAACCTGCGCCCGGGTGAGCAGGACCAGGCCGCATGGCAGGAGGCTGGGGAGGCGGCTGGAGTCATGTGGGCCAGGGCTGGGCATTTTGCCGGGGGCTCTCTCGGGGCGCAGGCGCCCTCTCTCGCCCGGAGAGTGTCCACGTCGTCCCTTGACCCCCGCAGGACCCCTGCATCCCGGGATAGGCGGCCCTCTGCCTCCAAGGGGCTCAAACACAAGGGGCCAGGGTGGGAGCAACCTGTCTACGTGGCGGAAAACACGGAGACCCCTCCGTCACGTACCCACCACGGGGAAGATCCCCCTGTTCTTCCATCCGAAAAGGGGTCCCCCTTTACGGATGGAAGAACAGGGGGGAGGCCCCCAGGAGATGGCTTTTGTCCGAGCCGCGGCTGGTTAGTTTCAGGCCCAGACGTGGGGCCGCGCATGCGCAGGAAGGCCCCCAACCACAAGCAGCCCTCCGGGCAACGGACCCCACCCTTGGCATATCGTGCCCGGTTAACAGGGTCCCTGGAGTCGTGTCCCGGGAAAGGGAAGCCCTCCGTGCCACCCAGAAGACCGCGAGTTTTCCCGTGGAACACACTTCCCGGCAGCTCTCCCACCCCCGCAAGGCAGAGTGCCCAGAGAAGACCGGGGCACCTGGGGCCGGAAAAGGGGGCCTGCAAGGTTTCGCGCCCGGTGGAGCCAGCCCCATCGAGCGGAACCCACGCCCACCGACGGGTTCTGCCGGGGGACTCAGGCCTGAGACCTGCCTGGGCAGTTAAGAGTCTTGCCCTGGTTCAAACTGCCACACCCTGCCCCCTGGCGGCAAACTTGGACCTGGCAACTTCCACTCTCTAAAGCCTGGCCTAAACTCCGCAAGAAGCGACTGTGACCGCCGAGACCTCGGTCCCCCAGAGCTCCAATCCCCCTCCCCGTGAAGGCATCCGCGGCCCTCGGTCCGTGGTGTCCGCAAAAGGCAAACAACTGCGGCGAACCTGCGCCCCGGTGAGCAGGACCAGGCCGCATGGCAGGAGGCTGGGGAGGCAGCTGGAGCCATGGGGGCCAGGGCTGGGCATTTTGCCGGGGGCTCTCTCGGGGCGCAGGCGCCCTCTCTCGCCCGGAGAGTGTCCACGTCGTCCCATGACCCCCGCAGGACCCCTGCATCCCGGGATAGGCGGCCCTCTGCCTCCAAGGGGCTCAAACACAAGGGGCCAGGGTGGGAGCAACCTGTCTACGTTGCGGAAAACTCGGAGACCCCTCCGTCACGTACCCACCACGGGGAAGATCCCCCTGTTCTTCCATCCGTAAAGGGGTCCCCCTTTACGGATGGAAGAACAGGGGGGAGGCCCCCAGGAGATGGCTTTTGTCCGAGCCGCGGCTGGTTAGTTTCAGGCCCAGACGTGGGGCCGCGCATGCGCAGGAAGGCCCCCAACCACAAGCAGCCCTCCGGGCAACGGGCCCCACCCTTGGCATATCGTGCCCGGTTAACAGGGTCCCTGGAGTCGTGTCCGGGGAAAGCGAAGCCCTCCGTGCCACCCAGAAGACCGCGAGTTTTCCCGTGGAACACACTTCCCGGCAGCTCTCCCACCCCCGCAAGGCAGAGTGCCCAGAGAAGACCGGGGCACCTGGGGCCGGAAATGGGGGCCTGCAAGGTTTCGCGCCCGGTGGAGCCAGCCCCATCGAGCGGAACCCACGCCCACCGACGGGTTCTGCCCGGGGACTCAGGCCTGAGCCCTGCCTGGGCAGTTAAGAGTCTTGCCCTGGTTCAAACTGCCCCACACTGCCCCCTGGCGTCAAACTTGGACCTGGCAACTTCCAGTCTCTAAAGTCTGGCCTAAACTCCGCAAGAAGCGACTGTGACCGCCGAGACCTCGGTCCCCCAGAGCTCCAACCCCCCTCCCCGTGAAGGCATCCGCGGCCCTCGGTCCTTGGTGTCCGCAAAAGGCAAACACCTGCGGCGAACCTGGGCCCGGGTGAGCAGGACCAGGCCGCATGGCAGGAGGCTGGGGAGGCAGCTGGAGCCATGGGGGCCAGGGCTGGGCATTTTGCCGGGGGCTCTGTCGGGGAGCAGGCGCCCTCTCTCGCCCGGGTAGTGTCCACGTCGTCCCTTGACCCCCGCAGGACCCCTGCATCCCGGGATAGGCGGCCCTCTGCCTCCAAGGGGCTCACACACAAGGGGCCAGGGTGGGAGCAACCTGTCTACGTGGCGGAAAACACGGAGACCCCTCCGTCACATACCCACCACGGGGAAGATCCCCCTGTTCTTCCATCCGTAAAGGGGTCCCCCTTTACGGATGGAAGAACAGGGGGGAGGCCCCCAGGAGATGGCTTTTGTCCGAGCCGCGGCTGGTTAGTTTCAGGCCCAGACGTGGGGCCGCGCATGCGCAGGAAGGCCCCCAACCACAAGCAGCCCTCCGGGCAACGGGCCCCACCCTTGGCATATCGTGCCCGGTTAACAGGGTCCCTGGAGTCGTGTCCGGGGAAAGGGAAGCCCTCCGTGCCACCCAGAAGACCGCGAGTTTTCCCGTGGAACACACTTCCCGGCAGCTCTCCCACCCCCGCAAGGCAGAGTGCCCAGAGAAGACCGGGGCACCTGGGGCCGCAAAAGGGGGCCTGCAAGGTTTCGCGCCCGGTGGAGCCAGCCCCATCGAGCGGAACCCACGCCCACCGACGGGTTCTGCCGGGGGACCCAGTCCTGAGCCCTGCCTGGGCAGTTAAGAGTCTTGCCCTGGTTCAAACTGCCCCACCCTGCCCCCTGGCGGCAAACTTGGACCTGGCAACTTCCAATCTCTAAAGTCTGGCCTAAACTCCGCAAGAAGCGACTGTGACCGCTGAGACCTCGGTCCCCCAGAGCTCCAACCCCCATCCCCGTGAAGGCATCCGCGGCCCTCGGTCCTTGGTGTCCGCAAAAGGCAAATACCTGCGGCGAACCTGGGCCCGGGTGAGCAGGACCAGGCCGCATGGCAGGAGGCTGGGGAGGCAGCTGGAGCCATGGGGGCCAGGGCTGGGCATTTTGCCGGGGGCTCTCTCGGGGCGCAGGCGCCCTCTCTCGCCCGGAGAGTGTCCACGTCGTCCCTTGACCCCCGCAGGACCCCTGCATCCCGGGATAGGCGGCCCTCTGCCTCCAAGGGGCTCAAACACAAGGGGCCAGGGTGGGAGCAACCTGTCTACGTGGCGGAAAACACGGAGACCCCTCCGTCACGTCCCCACCACTGCGAAGATCCCCCTGTTCTTCCATCCGTAAAGGGGTCCCCCTTTACGGATGGAAGAACAGGGGGGAGGCCCCCAGGAGATGGCTTTTGTCCGAGCCGCGGCTGGTTAGTTTCAGGCCCAGACGTGGGGCCGCGCATGCGCAGGAAGGCCCCCAACCACAAGCAGCCCTACGGGCAACGGGCCCCACCCTTGGCATATCGTGCCCGGTTAACAGGGTCCCTGGAGTCGTGTCCGGGGAAAGGGAAGCCCTCCGTGCCACCCAGAAGACCGCGAGTTTTCCCGTGGAACACACTTTCCGGCAGCTCTCCCACCCCCGCAAGGCAGAGTGCCCAGAGAAGACCGGGGCACCTGGGGCCGGAAAAGGGGGCCTGCAAGGTTTCGCGCCCGGTGGAGCCAGCCCCATCGAGCGGAACCCACGCCCACCGACGGGTTCTGCCGGGGGACTCAGGACTAAGCCCTGCCTGGGCAGTTAAGAGTCTTGCCCTGGTTCAAACTGCCCCACCCTGCCCCCTGGCGGCAAACTTGGACCTGGCAACTTCCACTCTCTAAAGTCTGGCCTAAACTCCGCAAGAAGCGACTGTGACCGCCGAGACTTCGGTCCCCCAGAGCTCCAACCCCCCTCCCCGTGAAGGCATCCGCGGCCCTCGGTCCTTGGTGTCCGCAAAAGGCAAACACCTGCGGCGAACCTGGGCCCGGGTGAGCAGGACCAGGCCGCATGGCAGGAGGCTGGGGAGGCAGCTGGAGCCATGGGGGCCAGGGCTGGGCATTTTGCCGGGGGCTCTCTCGGGGCGCAGGCGCCCTCTCTCGCCCGGAGAGTGTCCACGTCGTCCCTTGACCCCCGCAGGACCCCTGCATCCCGGGATAGGCGGCCCTCTGCCTCCAAGGGGCTCAAACACAAGGGGCCAGGGTGGGAGCAACCTGTCTACGTGGCGGAAAACACGGAGACCCCTCCGTCACGTCCCCACCACTGCGAAGATCCCCCTGTTCTTCCATCTGTAAAGGGGTCCCCCTTTACGGATGGAAGAACAGGGGGGAGGCCCCCAGGAGATGGCTTTTGTCCGAGCCGCGGCTGGTTAGTTTCAGGCCCAGACGTGGGGCCGCGCATGCGCAGGAAGGCCCCCAACCACAAGCAGCCCTCCGGGCAACGGGCCCCACCCTTGGCATATCGTGCCCGGTTAACAGGGTCCCTGGAGTCGTGTCCGGGGAAAGGGAAGCCCTCCGTGCCACCCAGAAGACCGCGAGTTTTCCCGTGGAACACACTTCCCGGCAGCTCTCCCACCCCCGCAAGGCAGAGTGCCCAGAGAAGACCGGGGCACCTGGGGCCGGAAAAGGGGGCCTGCAAGGTTTCGCGCACGGTGGAGCCAGCCCCATCGAGCGGAACCCACGCCCACCGACGGGTTCTGCCGGGGGACTCAGGCCTGAGCCCTGCCTGGGCAGTTAAGAGTCTTGCCCTGGTTCAAACTGCCACACCCTGCCCCCTGGCGGCAAACTTGGACCTGGCAACTTCCACTCTCTAAAGCCTGGCCTAAACTCCGCAAGAAGCGACTGTGACCGCCGAGACCTCGGTCCCCCAGAGCTCCAATCCCCCTCCCCGTGAAGGCATCCGCGGCCCTCGGTCCGTGGTGTCCGCAAAAGGCAAACACCTGCGGCGAACCTGCGCCCGGGTGAGCAGGACCAGGCCGCATGGCAGGAGGCTGGGGAGGCAGCTGGAGCCATGGGGGCCAGGGCTGGGCATTTTGCCGGGGGCTCTCTCGGGGCGCAGGCGCCCTCTCTCGCCCGGAGAGTGTCCACGTCGTCCCTTGACCCCCGCAGGACCCCTGCATCCCGGGATAGGCGGCCCTCTGCCTCCAAGGGGCTCAAACACAAGGGGCCAGGGTGGGAGCAACCTGTCTACGTGGCGGAAAACACGGAGACCCCTCCGTCACGTACCCACCACGGGGAAGATCCCCCTGTTCTTCCATCCGTAAAGGGGTCCCCCTTTACGGATGGAAGAACAGGGGGGAGGCCCCCAGGGATGGCTTTTGTCCGAGCCGCGGCTGGTTAGTTTCAGGCCCAGACGTGGGGCCGCGCATGCGCAGGAAGGCCCCCAACCACAAGCAGCCCTCCGGGCAACGGGCCCCACCCTTGGCATATCGTGCCCGGTTAACAGGGTCCCTGGAGTCGTGTCCGGGGAAAGGGAAGCCCTCCGTGCCACCCAGAAGACCGCGAGTTTTCCCGTGGAACACACTTCCCGGCAGCTCTCCCACCCCCGCAAGGCAGAGTGCCCAGAGAAGACCGGGGCACCTAGGGCCGGAAAAGGGGGCCTGCAAGGTTTCGCGCCCGGTGGAGCCAGCCCCATCGAGCAGAACCCACGCCCACCGACGGGTTCTGCTGGGGGACTCAGGCCTGAGCCCTGCCTGGGCAGTTAAGAGTCTTGCCCTGGTTCAAACTGCCCCACCCTGCCCCCTGGCGGCAAACTTGGACCTGGCAACTTCCACTCTCTAAAGCCTGGCCTAAACTCCGCAAGAAGCGACTGTGACCTCCGAGACCTCGGTCCCCCAGAGCTCCAACCCCCCTCCCCGTGAAGGCATCCGCGGCCCTCGGTCCGTGGTGTCCGCAAAAGGCAAACACCTGCGGCGAACCTGGGCCCGGGTGAGCAGGACCAGGCCGCATGGCAGGAGGCTGGGGAGGCAGCTGGAGCCATGGGGGCCAGGGCTGGGCATTTTGCCGGGGGCTCTCTCGGGGCGCAGGCGCCCTCTCTCGCCCGGAGAGTGTCCACGTCGTCCCTTGACCCCCGCAGGACCCCTGCATCCCGGGATAGGCGGCCCTCTGCCTCCAAGGGGCTCAAACACAAGGGGCCAGGGTGGGAGCAACCTGTCTACGTGGCGGAAAACACGGAGACCCCTCCGTCACGTCCCCACCACTGCGAAGATCCCCCTGTTCTTCCATCCGTAAAGGGGTCCCCCTTTACGGATGGAAGAACAGGGGGGAGGCCCCCAGGAGATGGCTTTTGTCCGAGCCGCGGCTGGTTAGTTTCAGGCCCAGACGTGGGGCCGCGCATGCGCAGGAAGGCCCCCAACCACAAGCAGCCCTCCGGGCAACGGGCCCCACCCTTGGCATATCGTGCCCGGTTAACAGGGTCCCTGGAGTCGTGTCCGGGGAAAGGGAAGCCCTCCGTGCCACCCAGAAGACCGCGAGTTTTCCCGTGGAACACACTTCCCGGCAGCTCTCCCACCCCCGCAAGGCAGAGTGCCCAGAGAAGACCGGGGCACCTGGGGCCGCAAAAGGGGGCCTGCAAGGTTTCGCGCACGGTGGAGCCAGCCCCATCGAGCGGAACCCACGCCCACCGACGGGTTCTGCCCGGGGACTCAGGCCTGAGCCCTGCCTGGGCAGTTAAGAGTCTTGCCCTGGTTCAAACTGCCACACCCTGCCCCCTGGCGGCAAACTTGGACCTGGCAACTTCCACTCTCTAAAGCCTGGCCTAAACTCCGCAAGAAGCGACTGTGACCGCCGAGACCTCGGTCCCCCAGAGCTCCAACCCCCCTCCCCGTGAAGGCATCCGCGGCCCTCGGTCCGTGGTGTCCGCAAAAGGCAAACACCTGCGGCGAACCTGGGCCCGGGTGAGCAGGACCAGGCCGCATGGCAGGAGGCTGGGGAGGCAGCTGGAGCCATGGGGGCCAGGGCTGGGCATTTTGCCGGGGGCTCTCTCGGGGCGCAGGCGCCCTCTCTCGCCCGGAGAGTGTCCACGTCGTCCCTTGACCCCCGCAGGACCCCTGCATCCCGGGATAGGCGGCCCTCTGCCTCCAAGGGGCTCAAACACAAGGGGCCAGGGTGGGAGCAACCTGTCTACGTGGCGGAAAACACGGAGACCCCTCCGTCACGTCCCCACCACTGCGAAGATCCCCCTGTTCTTCCATCCGTAAAGGGGTCCCCCTTTACGGATGGAAGAACAGGGGGGAGGCCCCCAGGGATGGCTTTTGTCCGAGCCGCGGCTGGTTAGTTTCAGGCCCAGACGTGGGGCCGCGCATGCGCAGGAAGGCCCCCAACCACAAGCAGCCCTCCGGGCAACGGGCCCCACCCTTGGCATATCGTGCCCGGTTAACAGGGTCCCTGGAGTCGTGTCCGGGGAAAGGGAAGCCCTCCGTGCCACCCAGAAGACCGCGAGTTTTCCCGTGGAACACACTTCCCGGCAGCTCTCCCACCCCCGCAAGGCAGAGTGCCCAGAGAAGACCGGGGCACCTAGGGCCGGAAAAGGGGGCCTGCAAGGTTTCGCGCCCGGTGGAGCCAGCCCCATCGAGCAGAACCCACGCCCACCGACGGGTTCTGCTGGGGGACTCAGGCCTGAGCCCTGCCTGGGCAGTTAAGAGTCTTGCCCTGGTTCAAACTGCCCCACCCTGCCCCCTGGCGGCAAACTTGGACCTGGCAACTTCCACTCTCTAAAGCCTGGCCTAAACTCCGCAAGAAGCGACTGTGACCTCCGAGACCTCGGTCCCCCAGAGCTCCAACCCCCCTCCCCGTGAAGGCATCCGCGGCCCTCGGTCCGTGGTGTCCGCAAAAGGCAAACACCTGCGGCGAACCTGGGCCCGGGTGAGCAGGACCAGGCCGCATGGCAGGAGGCTGGGGAGGCAGCTGGAGCCATGGGGGCCAGGGCTGGGCATTTTGCCGGGGGCTCTCTCGGGGCGCAGGCGCCCTCTCTCGCCCGGAGAGTGTCCACGTCGTCCCTTGACCCCCGCAGGACCCCTGCATCCCGGGATAGGCGGCCCTCTGCCTCCAAGGGGCTCAAACACAAGGGGCCAGGGTGGGAGCAACCTGTCTACGTGGCGGAAAACACGGAGACCCCTCCGTCACGTCCCCACCACTGCGAAGATCCCCCTGTTCTTCCATCCGTAAAGGGGTCCCCCTTTACGGATGGAAGAACAGGGGGGAGGCCCCCAGGAGATGGCTTTTGTCCGAGCCGCGGCTGGTTAGTTTCAGGCCCAGACGTGGGGCCGCGCATGCGCAGGAAGGCCCCCAACCACAAGCAGCCCTCCGGGCAACGGGCCCCACCCTTGGCATATCGTGCCCGGTTAACAGGGTCCCTGGAGTCGTGTCCGGGGAAAGGGAAGCCCTCCGTGCCACCCAGAAGACCGCGAGTTTTCCCGTGGAACACACTTCCCGGCAGCTCTCCCACCCCCGCAAGGCAGAGTGCCCAGAGAAGACCGGGGCACCTGGGGCCGCAAAAGGGGGCCTGCAAGGTTTCGCGCACGGTGGAGCCAGCCCCATCGAGCGGAACCCACGCCCACCGACGGGTTCTGCCCGGGGACTCAGGCCTGAGCCCTGCCTGGGCAGTTAAGAGTCTTGCCCTGGTTCAAACTGCCACACCCTGCCCCCTGGCGGCAAACTTGGACCTGGCAACTTCCACTCTCTAAAGCCTGGCCTAAACTCCGCAAGAAGCGACTGTGACCGCCGAGACCTCGGTCCCCCAGAGCTCCAATCCCCCTCCCCGTGAAGGCATCCGCGGCCCTCGGTCCGTGGTGTCCGCAAAAGGCAAACACCTGCGGCGAACCTGGGCCCGGGTGAGCAGGACCAGGCCGCATGGCAGGAGGCTGGGGAGGCAGCTGGAGCCATGGAGGCCAGGGCTGGGCATTTTGCCGGGGGCTCTCTCGGGGCGCAGGCGCCCTCTCTCGCCCGGAGAGTGTCCACGTCGTCCCTTGACCCCCGCAGGACCCCTGCATCCCGGGATAGGCGGCCCTCTGCCTCCAAGGGGCTCAAACACAAGGGGCCAGGGTGGGAGCAACCTGTCTACGTGGCGGAAAACACGGAGACCCCTCCGTCACGTCCCCACCACTGCGAAGATCCCCCTGTTCTTCCATCCGTAAAGGGGGACCCCTTTACGGATGGAAGAACAGGGGGGAGGCCCCCAGGAGATGGCTTTTCTCCGAGCCGCGGCTGGTTAGTTTCAGGCCCAGACGTGGGGCCGCGCATGCGCAGGAAGGCCCCCAACCACAAGCAGCCCTCCGGGCAACGGGCCCCACCCTTGGCATATCGTGCCCGGTTAACAGGGTCCCTGGAGTCGTGTCCGGGGAAAGGGAAGCCCTCCGTGCCACCCAGAAGACCGCGAGTTTTCCCGTGGAACACACTTTCCGGCAGCTCTCCCACCCCCGCAAGGCAGAGTGCCCAGAGAAGACCGGGGCACCTGGGGCCGGAAAAGGGGGCCTGCAAGGTTTCGCGCCCGGTGGAGCCAGCCCCATCGAGCGGAACCCACGCCCACCGACGGGTTCTGCCGGGGGACTCAGGCCTGAGCCCTGCCTGGGCAGTTAAGTGTCTTGCCCTGGTTCAAACTGCCCCACCCTGCCCCCTGGCGGCAAACTTGGACCTGGCAACTTCCACTCTCTAAAGTCTGGCCTAAACTCCGCAAGAAGCGACTGTGACCGCGGAGACCTCGGTCCCCCAGAGCTCCAACCCCCCTCCCCGTGAAGGCATCCGCGGCCCTCGGTCCTTGGTGTCCGCAAAAGGCAAACACCTGCGGCGAACCTGGGCCCGGGTGAGCAGGACCAGGCCGCATGGCAGGAGGCTGGGGAGGCAGCTGGAGCCATGGGGGCCAGGGCTGGGCATTTTGCCGGGGGCTCTCTCGGGGCGCAGGCGCCCTCTCTCGCCCGGAGAGTGTCCACGTCGTCCCTTGACCCCCGCAGGACCCCTGCATCCCGGGATAGGCGGCCCTCTGCCTCCAAGGGGCTCAAACACAAGGGGCCAGGGTGGGAGCAACCTGTCTACGTGGCGGAAAACAGGAGACCCCTCCGTCACGTACCCACCACGGGGAAGATCCCCCTGTTCTTCCATCCGTAAAGGGGTCCCCCTTTACGGATGGAAGAACAGGGGGGAGGCCCCCAGGAGATGGCTTTTGTCCGAGCCGCGGCTGGTTAGTTTCAGGCCCAGACGTGGGGCCGCGCATGCGCAGGAAGGCCCCCAACCACAAGCAGCCCTCCGGGCAACGGGCCCCACCCTTGGCATATCGTGCCCGGTTAACAGGGTCCCTGGAGTCGTGTCCGGGGAAAGGGAAGCCCTCCGTGCCACCCAGAAGACCGCGAGTTTTCCCGTGGAACACACTTCCCGGCAGCTCTCCCACCCCCGCAAGGCAGAGTGCCCAGAGAAGACCGGGGCACCTGGGGCCGGAAAAGGGGGCCTGCAAGGTTTCGCGCCCGGTGGAGCCAGCCCCATCGAGCGGAACCCACGCCCACCGACGGGTTCTGCCGGGGGACTCAGGCCTGAGCCCTGCCTGGGCAGTTAAGAGTCTTGCCCTGGTTCAAACTGCCCCACCCTGCCCCCTGGCGGCAAACTTGGACCTGGCAACTTCCACTCTCTAAAGCCTGGCCTAAACTCCGCAAGAAGCGACTGTGACCGCCGAGACCTCGGTCCCCCAGAGCTCCAATCCCCCTCCCCGTGAAGGCATCCGCGGCCCTCGGTCCGTGGTGTCCGCAAAAGGCAAACACCTGCGGCGAACCTGCGCCCGGGTGAGCAGGACCAGGCCGCATGGCAGGAGGCTGGGGAGGCGGCTGGAGCCATGGGGGCCAGGGCTGGGCATTTTGCCGGGGGCTCTCTCGGGGCGCAGGAGCCCTCTCTCGCCCGGAGAGTGTCCACGTCGTCCCTTGACCCCCGCAGGACCCCTGCATCCCGGGATAGGCGGCCCTCTGCCTCCAAGGGGCTCAAACACAAGGGGCCAGGGTGGGAGCAACCTGTCTACGTGGCGGAAAACACGGAGACCCCTCCGTCACGTACCCACCACGGGGAAGATCCCCCTGTTCTTCCATCCGTAAAGGGGTCCCGCTTTACGGATGGAAGAACAGGGGGGAGGCCCCCAGGAGATGGCTTTTGTCCGAGCCGCGGCTGGTTAGTTTCAGGCCCAGAGGTGGGGCCGCGCATGCGCAGGAAGGCCCCCAACCACAAGCAGCCCTCCGGGCAACGGGCCCCACCCTTGGCATATCGTGCCCGGTTAACAGGGTCCCTGGAGTCGTGTCCGGGGAAAGCGAAGCCCTCCGTGCCACCCAGAAGACCGCGAGTTTTCCCGTGGAACACACTTCCCGGCAGCTCTCCCACCCCCGCAAGGCAGAGTGCCCAGAGAAGACCGGGGCACCTGGGGCCGGAAATGGGGGCCTGCAAGGTTTCGCGCCCGGTGGAGCCAGCCCCATCGAGCGGAACCCACGCCCACCGACGGGTTCTGCCCGGGGACTCAGGCCTGAGCCCTGCCTGGGCAGTTAAGAGTCTTGCCCTGGTTCAAACTGCCCCACCCTGCCCCCTGGCGGCAAACTTGGACCTGGCAACTTCCAGTCTCTAAAGTCTGGCCTAAACTCCGCAAGAAGCGACTGTGACCGCCGAGACCTCGGTCCCCCAGAGCTCCAACCCCCCTCCCCGTGAAGGCATCCGCGGCCCTCGGTCCTTGGTGTCCGCAAAAGGCAAACACCTGCGGCGAACCTGGGCCCGGGTGAGCAGGACCAGGCCGCATGGCAGGAGGCTGGGGAGGCAGCTGGAGCCATGGGGGCCAGGGCTGGGCATTTTGCCAGGGGCTCTCTCGGGGAGCAGGCGCCCTCTCTCGCCCGGGTAGTGTCCACGTCGTCCCTTGACCCCCGCAGGACCCCTGCATCCCGGGATAGGCGGCCCTCTGCCTCCAAGGGGCTCAAACACAAGGGGCCAGGGTGGGAGCAACCTGTCTACGTGGCGGAAAACACGGAGACCCCTCCGTCACGTACCCACCACGGGGAAGATCCCCCTGTTCTTCCATCCGTAAAGGGGTCCCCCTTTACGGATGGAAGAACAGGGGGGAGGCCCCCAGGAGATGGCTTTTGTCCGAGCCGCGGCTGGTTAGTTTCAGGCCCAGACGTGGGGCCGCGCATGCGCAGGAAGGCCCCCAACCACTAGCAGCCCTCCGGGCAACGGGCCCCACCCTTGGCATATCGTGCCCGGTTAACAGGGTCCCTGGAGTCGTGTCCGGGGAAAGGGAAGCCCTCCGTGCCACCCAGAAGACCGCGAGTTTTCCCGTGGAACACACTTTCCGGCAGCTCTCCCACCCCCGCAAGGCAGAGTGCCCAGAGAAGACCGGGGCACCTGGGGCCGGAAAAGGGGGCCTGCAAGGTTTCGCGCCCGGTGGAGCCAGCCCCATCGAGCGGAACCCACGCCCACCGACGGGTTCTGCCGGGGGACTCAGGACTAAGCCCTGCCTGGGCAGTTAAGAGTCTTGCCCTGGTTCAAACTGCCCCACCCTGCCCCCTGGCGGCAAACTTGGACCTGGCAACTTCCACTCTCTAAAGTCTGGCCTAAACTCCGCAAGAAGCGACTGTGACCGCCGAGACTTCGGTCCCCCAGAGCTCCAACCCCGCTCCCCGTGAAGGCATCCGCGGCCCTCGGTCCTTGGTGTCCGCAAAAGGCAAACACCTGCGGCGAACCTGGGCCCGGGTGAGCAGGACCAGGCCGCATGGCAGGAGGCTGGGGAGGCAGCTGGAGCCATGGGGGCCAGGGCTGGGCATTTTGCCGGGGGCTCTCTCGGGGCGCAGGCGCCCTCTCTCGCCCGGAGAGTGTCCACGTCGTCCCTTGACCCCCGCAGGACCCCTGCATCCCGGGATAGGCGGCCCTCTGCCTCCAAGGGGCTCAAACACAAGGGGCCAGGGTGGGAGCAACCTGTCTACGTGGCGGAAAACACGGAGACCCCTCCGTCACGTCCCCACCACTGCGAAGATCCCCCTGTTCTTCCATCCGTAAAGGGGTCCCCCTTTACGGATGGAAGAACAGGGGGGAGGCCCCCAGGAGATGGCTTTTGTCCGAGCCGCGGCTGGTTAGTTTCAGGCCCAGACGTGGGGCCGCGCATGCGCAGGAAGGCCCCCAACCACAAGCAGCCCTCCGGGCAACGGGCCCCACCCTTGGCATATCGTGCCCGGTTAACAGGGTCCCTGGAGTCGTGTCCGGGGAAAGGGAAGCCCTCCGTGCCACCCAGAAGACCGCGAGTTTTCCCGTGGAACACACTTTCCGGCAGCTCTCCCACCCCCGCAAGGCAGAGTGCCCAGAGAAGACCGGGGCACCTGGGGCCGCAAAAGGGGGCCTGCAAGGTTTCGCGCCCGGTGGAGCCAGCCCCATCGAGCGGAACCCACGCCCACCGACGGGTTCTGCCGGGGGACCCAGGCCTGAGCCCTGCCTGGGCAGTTAAGAGTCTTGCCCTGGTTCAAACTGCCCCACCCTGCCCCCTGGCGGCAAACTTGGACCTGGCAACTTCCAATCTCTAAAGTCTGGCCTAAACTCCGCAAGAAGCGACTGTGACCGCCGAGACCTCGGTCCCCCAGAGCTCCAACCCCCCTCCCCGTGAAGGCATCCGCGGCCCTCGGTCCTTGGTGTCCGCAAAAGGCAAATACCTGCGGCGAACCTGGGCCCGGGTGAGCAGGACCAGGCCGCATGGCAGGAGGCTGGGGAGGCAGCTGGAGCCATGGGGGCCAGGGCTGGGCATTTTGCCGGGGGCTCTCTCGGGGCGCAGGCGCCCTCTCTCGCCCGGAGAGTGTCCACGTCGTCCCTTGACCCCCGCAGGACCCCTGCATCCCGGGATAGGCGGCCCTCTGCCTCCAAGGGGCTCAAACACAAGGGGCCAGGGTGGGAGCAACCTGTCTACGTGGCGGAAAACACGGAGACCCCTCCGTCACGTACCCACCACGGGGAAGATCCCCCTGTTCTTCCATCCGTAAAGGGGTCCCCCTTTACGGATGGAAGAACAGGGGGGAGGCCCCCAGGAGATGGCTTTTGTCCGAGCCGCGGCTGGTTAGTTTCAGGCCCAGACGTGGGGCCGCGCATGCGCAGGAAGGCCCCCAACCACAAGCAGCCCTCCGGGCAACGGGCCCCACCCTTGGCATATCGTGCCCGGTTAACAGGGTCCCTGGAGTCGTGTCCGGGGAAAGGGAAGCCCTCCGTGCCACCCAGAAGACCGCGAGTTTTCCCGTGGAACACACTTCCCGGCAGCTCTCCCACCCCCGCAAGGCAGAGTGCCCAGAGAAGACCGGGGCACCTGGGGCCGCAAAAGGGGGCCTGCAAGGTTTCGCGCACGGTGGAGCCAGCCCCATCGAGCGGAACCCACGCCCACCGACGGGTTCTGCCCGGGGACTCAGGCCTGAGCCCTGCCTGGGCAGTTAAGAGTCTTGCCCTGGTTCAAACTGCCACACCCTGCCCCCTGGCGGCAAACTTGGACCTGGCAACTTCCACTCTCTAAAGCCTGGCCTAAACTCCGCAAGAAGCGACTGTGACCGCCGAGACCTCGGTCCCCCAGAGCTCCAACCCCCCTCCCCGTGAAGGCATCCGCGGCCCTCGGTCCGTGGTGTCCGCAAAAGGCAAACACCTGCGGCGAACCTGGGCCCGGGTGAGCAGGACCAGGCCGCATGGCAGGAGGCTGGGGAGGCAGCTGGAGCCATGGGGGCCAGGGCTGGGCATTTTGCCGGGGGCTCTCTCGGGGCGCAGGCGCCCTCTCTCGCCCGGAGAGTGTCCACGTCGTCCCTTGACCCCCGCAGGACCCCTGCATCCCGGGATAGGCGGCCCTCTGCCTCCAAGGGGCTCAAACACAAGGGGCCAGGGTGGGAGCAACCTGTCTACGTGGCGGAAAACACGGAGACCCCTCCGTCACGTCCCCACCACTGCGAAGATCCCCCTGTTCTTCCATCCGTAAAGGGGTCCCCCTTTACGGATGGAAGAACAGGGGGGAGGCCCCCAGGGATGGCTTTTGTCCGAGCCGCGGCTGGTTAGTTTCAGGCCCAGACGTGGGGCCGCGCATGCGCAGGAAGGCCCCCAACCACAAGCAGCCCTCCGGGCAACGGGCCCCACCCTTGGCATATCGTGCCCGGTTAACAGGGTCCCTGGAGTCGTGTCCGGGGAAAGGGAAGCCCTCCGTGCCACCCAGAAGACCGCGAGTTTTCCCGTGGAACACACTTCCCGGCAGCTCTCCCACCCCCGCAAGGCAGAGTGCCCAGAGAAGACCGGGGCACCTAGGGCCGGAAAAGGGGGCCTGCAAGGTTTCGCGCCCGGTGGAGCCAGCCCCATCGAGCAGAACCCACGCCCACCGACGGGTTCTGCTGGGGGACTCAGGCCTGAGCCCTGCCTGGGCAGTTAAGAGTCTTGCCCTGGTTCAAACTGCCCCACCCTGCCCCCTGGCGGCAAACTTGGACCTGGCAACTTCCACTCTCTAAAGCCTGGCCTAAACTCCGCAAGAAGCGACTGTGACCTCCGAGACCTCGGTCCCCCAGAGCTCCAACCCCCCTCCCCGTGAAGGCATCCGCGGCCCTCGGTCCGTGGTGTCCGCAAAAGGCAAACACCTGCGGCGAACCTGGGCCCGGGTGAGCAGGACCAGGCCGCATGGCAGGAGGCTGGGGAGGCAGCTGGAGCCATGGGGGCCAGGGCTGGGCATTTTGCCGGGGGCTCTCTCGGGGCGCAGGCGCCCTCTCTCGCCCGGAGAGTGTCCACGTCGTCCCTTGACCCCCGCAGGACCCCTGCATCCCGGGATAGGCGGCCCTCTGCCTCCAAGGGGCTCAAACACAAGGGGCCAGGGTGGGAGCAACCTGTCTACGTGGCGGAAAACACGGAGACCCCTCCGTCACGTCCCCACCACTGCGAAGATCCCCCTGTTCTTCCATCCGTAAAGGGGTCCCCCTTTACGGATGGAAGAACAGGGGGGAGGCCCCCAGGAGATGGCTTTTGTCCGAGCCGCGGCTGGTTAGTTTCAGGCCCAGACGTGGGGCCGCGCATGCGCAGGAAGGCCCCCAACCACAAGCAGCCCTCCGGGCAACGGGCCCCACCCTTGGCATATCGTGCCCGGTTAACAGGGTCCCTGGAGTCGTGTCCGGGGAAAGGGAAGCCCTCCGTGCCACCCAGAAGACCGCGAGTTTTCCCGTGGAACACACTTCCCGGCAGCTCTCCCACCCCCGCAAGGCAGAGTGCCCAGAGAAGACCGGGGCACCTGGGGCCGCAAAAGGGGGCCTGCAAGGTTTCGCGCACGGTGGAGCCAGCCCCATCGAGCGGAACCCACGCCCACCGACGGGTTCTGCCCGGGGACTCAGGCCTGAGCCCTGCCTGGGCAGTTAAGAGTCTTGCCCTGGTTCAAACTGCCACACCCTGCCCCCTGGCGGCAAACTTGGACCTGGCAACTTCCACTCTCTAAAGCCTGGCCTAAACTCCGCAAGAAGCGACTGTGACCGCCGAGACCTCGGTCCCCCAGAGCTCCAATCCCCCTCCCCGTGAAGGCATCCGCGGCCCTCGGTCCGTGGTGTCCGCAAAAGGCAAACACCTGCGGCGAACCTGGGCCCGGGTGAGCAGGACCAGGCCGCATGGCAGGAGGCTGGGGAGGCAGCTGGAGCCATGGAGGCCAGGGCTGGGCATTTTGCCGGGGGCTCTCTCGGGGCGCAGGCGCCCTCTCTCGCCCGGAGAGTGTCCACGTCGTCCCTTGACCCCCGCAGGACCCCTGCATCCCGGGATAGGCGGCCCTCTGCCTCCAAGGGGCTCAAACACAAGGGGCCAGGGTGGGAGCAACCTGTCTACGTGGCGGAAAACACGGAGACCCCTCCGTCACGTCCCCACCACTGCGAAGATCCCCCTGTTCTTCCATCCGTAAAGGGGGACCCCTTTACGGATGGAAGAACAGGGGGGAGGCCCCCAGGAGATGGCTTTTCTCCGAGCCGCGGCTGGTTAGTTTCAGGCCCAGACGTGGGGCCGCGCATGCGCAGGAAGGCCCCCAACCACAAGCAGCCCTCCGGGCAACGGGCCCCACCCTTGGCATATCGTGCCCGGTTAACAGGGTCCCTGGAGTCGTGTCCGGGGAAAGGGAAGCCCTCCGTGCCACCCAGAAGACCGCGAGTTTTCCCGTGGAACACACTTTCCGGCAGCTCTCCCACCCCCGCAAGGCAGAGTGCCCAGAGAAGACCGGGGCACCTGGGGCCGGAAAAGGGGGCCTGCAAGGTTTCGCGCCCGGTGGAGCCAGCCCCATCGAGCGGAACCCACGCCCACCGACGGGTTCTGCCGGGGGACTCAGGCCTGAGCCCTGCCTGGGCAGTTAAGTGTCTTGCCCTGGTTCAAACTGCCCCACCCTGCCCCCTGGCGGCAAACTTGGACCTGGCAACTTCCACTCTCTAAAGTCTGGCCTAAACTCCGCAAGAAGCGACTGTGACCGCGGAGACCTCGGTCCCCCAGAGCTCCAACCCCCCTCCCCGTGAAGGCATCCGCGGCCCTCGGTCCTTGGTGTCCGCAAAAGGCAAACACCTGCGGCGAACCTGGGCCCGGGTGAGCAGGACCAGGCCGCATGGCAGGAGGCTGGGGAGGCAGCTGGAGCCATGGGGGCCAGGGCTGGGCATTTTGCCGGGGGCTCTCTCGGGGCGCAGGCGCCCTCTCTCGCCCGGAGAGTGTCCACGTCGTCCCTTGACCCCCGCAGGACCCCTGCATCCCGGGATAGGCGGCCCTCTGCCTCCAAGGGGCTCAAACACAAGGGGCCAGGGTGGGAGCAACCTGTCTACGTGGCGGAAAACAGGAGACCCCTCCGTCACGTACCCACCACGGGGAAGATCCCCCTGTTCTTCCATCCGTAAAGGGGTCCCCCTTTACGGATGGAAGAACAGGGGGGAGGCCCCCAGGAGATGGCTTTTGTCCGAGCCGCGGCTGGTTAGTTTCAGGCCCAGACGTGGGGCCGCGCATGCGCAGGAAGGCCCCCAACCACAAGCAGCCCTCCGGGCAACGGGCCCCACCCTTGGCATATCGTGCCCGGTTAACAGGGTCCCTGGAGTCGTGTCCGGGGAAAGGGAAGCCCTCCGTGCCACCCAGAAGACCGCGAGTTTTCCCGTGGAACACACTTCCCGGCAGCTCTCCCACCCCCGCAAGGCAGAGTGCCCAGAGAAGACCGGGGCACCTGGGGCCGGAAAAGGGGGCCTGCAAGGTTTCGCGCCCGGTGGAGCCAGCCCCATCGAGCGGAACCCACGCCCACCGACGGGTTCTGCCGGGGGACTCAGGCCTGAGCCCTGCCTGGGCAGTTAAGAGTCTTGCCCTGGTTCAAACTGCCCCACCCTGCCCCCTGGCGGCAAACTTGGACCTGGCAACTTCCACTCTCTAAAGCCTGGCCTAAACTCCGCAAGAAGCGACTGTGACCGCCGAGACCTCGGTCCCCCAGAGCTCCAATCCCCCTCCCCGTGAAGGCATCCGCGGCCCTCGGTCCGTGGTGTCCGCAAAAGGCAAACACCTGCGGCGAACCTGCGCCCGGGTGAGCAGGACCAGGCCGCATGGCAGGAGGCTGGGGAGGCGGCTGGAGCCATGGGGGCCAGGGCTGGGCATTTTGCCGGGGGCTCTCTCGGGGCGCAGGAGCCCTCTCTCGCCCGGAGAGTGTCCACGTCGTCCCTTGACCCCCGCAGGACCCCTGCATCCCGGGATAGGCGGCCCTCTGCCTCCAAGGGGCTCAAACACAAGGGGCCAGGGTGGGAGCAACCTGTCTACGTGGCGGAAAACACGGAGACCCCTCCGTCACGTACCCACCACGGGGAAGATCCCCCTGTTCTTCCATCCGTAAAGGGGTCCCGCTTTACGGATGGAAGAACAGGGGGGAGGCCCCCAGGAGATGGCTTTTGTCCGAGCCGCGGCTGGTTAGTTTCAGGCCCAGAGGTGGGGCCGCGCATGCGCAGGAAGGCCCCCAACCACAAGCAGCCCTCCGGGCAACGGGCCCCACCCTTGGCATATCGTGCCCGGTTAACAGGGTCCCTGGAGTCGTGTCCGGGGAAAGCGAAGCCCTCCGTGCCACCCAGAAGACCGCGAGTTTTCCCGTGGAACACACTTCCCGGCAGCTCTCCCACCCCCGCAAGGCAGAGTGCCCAGAGAAGACCGGGGCACCTGGGGCCGGAAATGGGGGCCTGCAAGGTTTCGCGCCCGGTGGAGCCAGCCCCATCGAGCGGAACCCACGCCCACCGACGGGTTCTGCCCGGGGACTCAGGCCTGAGCCCTGCCTGGGCAGTTAAGAGTCTTGCCCTGGTTCAAACTGCCCCACCCTGCCCCCTGGCGGCAAACTTGGACCTGGCAACTTCCAGTCTCTAAAGTCTGGCCTAAACTCCGCAAGAAGCGACTGTGACCGCCGAGACCTCGGTCCCCCAGAGCTCCAACCCCCCTCCCCGTGAAGGCATCCGCGGCCCTCGGTCCTTGGTGTCCGCAAAAGGCAAACACCTGCGGCGAACCTGGGCCCGGGTGAGCAGGACCAGGCCGCATGGCAGGAGGCTGGGGAGGCAGCTGGAGCCATGGGGGCCAGGGCTGGGCATTTTGCCAGGGGCTCTCTCGGGGAGCAGGCGCCCTCTCTCGCCCGGGTAGTGTCCACGTCGTCCCTTGACCCCCGCAGGACCCCTGCATCCCGGGATAGGCGGCCCTCTGCCTCCAAGGGGCTCAAACACAAGGGGCCAGGGTGGGAGCAACCTGTCTACGTGGCGGAAAACACGGAGACCCCTCCGTCACGTACCCACCACGGGGAAGATCCCCCTGTTCTTCCATCCGTAAAGGGGTCCCCCTTTACGGATGGAAGAACAGGGGGGAGGCCCCCAGGAGATGGCTTTTGTCCGAGCCGCGGCTGGTTAGTTTCAGGCCCAGACGTGGGGCCGCGCATGCGCAGGAAGGCCCCCAACCACTAGCAGCCCTCCGGGCAACGGGCCCCACCCTTGGCATATCGTGCCCGGTTAACAGGGTCCCTGGAGTCGTGTCCGGGGAAAGGGAAGCCCTCCGTGCCACCCAGAAGACCGCGAGTTTTCCCGTGGAACACACTTTCCGGCAGCTCTCCCACCCCCGCAAGGCAGAGTGCCCAGAGAAGACCGGGGCACCTGGGGCCGGAAAAGGGGGCCTGCAAGGTTTCGCGCCCGGTGGAGCCAGCCCCATCGAGCGGAACCCACGCCCACCGACGGGTTCTGCCGGGGGACTCAGGACTAAGCCCTGCCTGGGCAGTTAAGAGTCTTGCCCTGGTTCAAACTGCCCCACCCTGCCCCCTGGCGGCAAACTTGGACCTGGCAACTTCCACTCTCTAAAGTCTGGCCTAAACTCCGCAAGAAGCGACTGTGACCGCCGAGACTTCGGTCCCCCAGAGCTCCAACCCCGCTCCCCGTGAAGGCATCCGCGGCCCTCGGTCCTTGGTGTCCGCAAAAGGCAAACACCTGCGGCGAACCTGGGCCCGGGTGAGCAGGACCAGGCCGCATGGCAGGAGGCTGGGGAGGCAGCTGGAGCCATGGGGGCCAGGGCTGGGCATTTTGCCGGGGGCTCTCTCGGGGCGCAGGCGCCCTCTCTCGCCCGGAGAGTGTCCACGTCGTCCCTTGACCCCCGCAGGACCCCTGCATCCCGGGATAGGCGGCCCTCTGCCTCCAAGGGGCTCAAACACAAGGGGCCAGGGTGGGAGCAACCTGTCTACGTGGCGGAAAACACGGAGACCCCTCCGTCACGTCCCCACCACTGCGAAGATCCCCCTGTTCTTCCATCCGTAAAGGGGTCCCCCTTTACGGATGGAAGAACAGGGGGGAGGCCCCCAGGAGATGGCTTTTGTCCGAGCCGCGGCTGGTTAGTTTCAGGCCCAGACGTGGGGCCGCGCATGCGCAGGAAGGCCCCCAACCACAAGCAGCCCTCCGGGCAACGGGCCCCACCCTTGGCATATCGTGCCCGGTTAACAGGGTCCCTGGAGTCGTGTCCGGGGAAAGGGAAGCCCTCCGTGCCACCCAGAAGACCGCGAGTTTTCCCGTGGAACACACTTTCCGGCAGCTCTCCCACCCCCGCAAGGCAGAGTGCCCAGAGAAGACCGGGGCACCTGGGGCCGCAAAAGGGGGCCTGCAAGGTTTCGCGCCCGGTGGAGCCAGCCCCATCGAGCGGAACCCACGCCCACCGACGGGTTCTGCCGGGGGACCCAGGCCTGAGCCCTGCCTGGGCAGTTAAGAGTCTTGCCCTGGTTCAAACTGCCCCACCCTGCCCCCTGGCGGCAAACTTGGACCTGGCAACTTCCAATCTCTAAAGTCTGGCCTAAACTCCGCAAGAAGCGACTGTGACCGCCGAGACCTCGGTCCCCCAGAGCTCCAACCCCCCTCCCCGTGAAGGCATCCGCGGCCCTCGGTCCTTGGTGTCCGCAAAAGGCAAATACCTGCGGCGAACCTGGGCCCGGGTGAGCAGGACCAGGCCGCATGGCAGGAGGCTGGGGAGGCAGCTGGAGCCATGGGGGCCAGGGCTGGGCATTTTGCCGGGGGCTCTCTCGGGGCGCAGGCGCCCTCTCTCGCCCGGAGAGTGTCCACGTCGTCCCTTGACCCCCGCAGGACCCCTGCATCCCGGGATAGGCGGCCCTCTGCCTCCAAGGGGCTCAAACACAAGGGGCCAGGGTGGGAGCAACCTGTCTACGTGGCGGAAAACACGGAGACCCCTCCGTCACGTACCCACCACGGGGAAGATCCCCCTGTTCTTCCATCCGTAAAGGGGTCCCCCTTTACGGATGGAAGAACAGGGGGGAGGCCCCCAGGAGATGGCTTTTGTCCGAGCCGCGGCTGGTTAGTTTCAGGCCCAGACGTGGGGCC
Organism: Desmodus rotundus; assembly: GCF_022682495.2. Taxonomy (NCBI): domain Eukaryota; kingdom Metazoa; phylum Chordata; class Mammalia; order Chiroptera; family Phyllostomidae; genus Desmodus; species Desmodus rotundus. Next base: position 50,407 of record NW_026527317.1, read on the forward strand.
GCGCATGCGCAGGAAGGCCCCCAACCACAAGCAGCCCTCCGGGCAACGGGCCCCACCCTTGGCATATCGTGCCCGGTTAACAGGGTCCCTGGAGTCGTGTCCGGGGAAAGGGAAGCCCTCCGTGCCACCCAGAAGACCGCGAGTTTTCCCGTGGAACACACTTCCCGGCAGCTCTCCCACCCCCGCAAGGCAGAGTGCCCAGAGAAGACCGGGGCACCTGGGGCCGGAAAAGGGGGCCTGCAAGGTTTCGCGCCCGGTGGAGCCAGCCCCATCGAGCGGAACCCACGCCCACCGACGGGTTCTGCCCGGGGACTCAGGCCTGAGCCCTGCCTGGGCAGTTAAGAGTCTTGCCCTGGTTCAAACTGCCCCACCCTGCCCCCTGGCGGCAAACTTGGACCTGGCAACTTCCACTCTCTAAAGCCTGGCCTAAACTCCGCAAGAAGCGACTGTGACCGCCGAGACCTCGGTCCCCCAGAGCTCCAATCCCCCTCCCCGTGAAGGCATCCGCGGCCCTCGGTCCGTGGTGTCCGCAAAAGGAAAACACCTGCGGCGAACCTGCGCCCGGGTGAGCAGGACCAGGCCGCATGGCAGGAGGCTGGGGAGGCAGCTGGAGCCATGGGGGCCAGGGCTGGGCATTTTGCCGGGGGCTCTCTCGGGGCGCAGGCGCCCTCTCTCGCCCGGAGAGTGTCCACGTCGTCCCTTGACCCCCGCAGGACCCCTGCATCCCGGGATAGGCGGCCCTCTGCCTCCAAGGGGCTCAAACACAAGGGGCCAGGGTGGGAGCAACCTGTCTACGTGGCGGAAAACACGGAGACCCCTCCGTCACGTACCCACCACGGGGAAGATCCCCCTGTTCTTCCATCCGTAAAGGGGTCCCCCTTTACGGATGGAAGAACAGGGGGGAGGCCCCCAGGAGATGGCTTTTGTCCGAGCCGCGGCTGGTTAGTTTCAGGCCCAGAGGTGGGGCCGCGCATGCGCAGGAAGGCCCCCAACCACAAGCAGCCCTCCGGGCAACGGGCCCCACCCTTGGCATATCGTGCCCGGTTAACAGGGTCCCTGGAGTCGTGTACGGGGAAAGGGAAGCCCTCCGTGCCACCCAGAAGACCGCGAGTTTTCCCGTGGAACACACTTCCCGGCAGCTCTCCCACCCCCGCAAGGCAGAGTGCCCAGAGAAGACCGGGGCACCTCGGGCCGGAAAAGGGGGCCTGCAAGGTTTCGCGCCCGGTGGAGCCAGCCCCATCGAGCGGAACCCACGCCCACCGATGGGTTCTGCCGGGGGACTCAGGCCTGAGCCCTGCCTGGGCAGTTAAGAGTCTTGCCCTGGTTCAAACTGCCACACCCTGCCCCCTGGCGGCAAACTTGGACCTGGCAACTTCCACTCTCTAAAGCCTGGCCTAAACTCCGCAAGAAGCGACTGTGACCGCCGAGACCTCGGTCCCCCAGAGCTCCAATCCCCCTCCCCGTGAAGGCATCCGCGGCCCTCGGTCCGTGGTGTCCGCAAAAGGCAAACAACTGCGGCGAACCTGCGCCCCGGTGAGCAGGACCAGGCCGCATGGCAGGAGGCTGGGGAGGCAGCTGGAGCCATGGGGGCCAGGGCTGGGCATTTTGCCGGGGGCTCTCTCGGGGCGCAGGCGCCCTCTCTCGCCCGGAGAGTGTCCACGTCGTCCCTTGACCCCCGCAGGACCCCTGCATCCCGGGATAGGCGGCCCTCTGCCTCCAAGGGGCTCAAACACAAGGGGCCAGGGTGGGAGCAACCTGTCTACGTGGCGGAAAACACGGAGACCCCTCCGTCACGTCCCCACCACTGCGAAGATCCCCCTGTTCTTCCATCCGTAAAGGGGTCCCCCTTTACGGATGGAAGAACAGGGGGGAGGCACCCAGGAGATGGCCTTTGTCCGAGCCGCGGCTGGTTAGTTTCAGGCCCAGACGTGGGGCCGCGCATGCGCAGGAAGGCCCCCAACCACAAGCAGCCCTCCGGGCAACGGGCCCCACCCTTGGCATATCGTGCCTGGTTAACAGGGTCCCTGGAGTCGTGTCCGGGGAAAGGGAAGCCCTCCGTGCCACCCAGAAGACCGCGAGTTTTCCCGTGGAACACACTTCCCGGCAGCTCTCCCACCCCCGCAAGGCAGAGTGCCCAGAGAAGACCGGGGCACCTGGGGCCGGAAAAGGGGGCCTGCAAGGTTTCGCGCCCGGTGGAGCCAGCCCCATCGAGCGGAACCCACGCCCACCGACGGGTTCTGCCGGGGGACTCAGGCCTGAGCCCTGCCTGGGCAGTTAAGAGTCTTGCCCTGGTTCAAAGTGCCCCACCCTGCCCCCTGGCGGCAAACTTGGACCTGGCAACTTCCACTCTCTAAAGCCTGGCCTAAACTCCGCAAGAAGCGACTGTGACCGCCGAGACCTCGGTCCCCCAGAGCTCCAATCCCCCTCCCCGTGAAGGCATCCGCGGCCCTCGGTCCGTGGTGTCCGCAAAAGGCAAACAACTGCGGCGAACCTGCGCCCCGGTGAGCAGGACCAGGCCGCATGGCAGGAGGCTGGGGAGGCAGCTGGAGCCATGGGGGCCAGGGCTGGGCATTTTGCCGGGGGCTCTCTCGGGGCGCAGGCGCCCTCTCTCGCCCGGAGAGTGTCCACGTCGTCCCTTGACCCCCGCAGGACCCCTGCATCCCGGGATAGGCGGCCCTCTGCCTCCAAGGGGCTCAAACACAAGGGGCCAGGGTGGGAGCAACCTGTCTACGTGGCGGAAAACACGGAGACCCCTCCGTCACGTACCCACCACGGGGAAGATCCCCCTGTTCTTCCATCCGTAAAGGGGTCCCCCTTTACGGATGGAAGAACAGGGGGGAGGCCCCCAGGAGATGGCTTTTGTCCGAGCCGCGGCTGGTTAGTTTCAGGCCCAGACGTGGGGCCGCGCATGCGCAGGAAGGCCCCCAACCACAAGCAGCCCTCCGGGCAACGGGCCCCACCCTTGGCATATCGTGCCCGGTTAACAGGGTCCCTGGAGTCGTGTCCGGGGAAAGGGAAGCCCTCCGTGCCACCCAGAAGACCGCGAGTTTTCCCGTGGAACACACTTTCCGGCAGCTCTCCCACCCCCGCAAGGCAGAGTGCCCAGAGAAGACCGGGGCACCTGGGGCCGCAAAAGGGGGCCTGCAAGGTTTCGCGCACGGTGGAGCCAGCCCCATCGAGCGGAACCCACGCCCACCGACGGGTTCTGCCGGGGGACTCAGGACTAAGCCCTGCCTGGGCAGTTAAGAGTCTTGCCCTGGTTCAAACTGCCCCACCCTGCCCCCTGGCGGCAAACTTGGACCTGGCAACTTCCACTCTCTAAAGTCTGGCCCAAACTCCGCAAGAAGCGACTGTGACCGCCGAGACCTCGGTCCCCCAGAGCTCCAACCCCCCTCCCCGTGAAGGCATCCGCGGCCCTCGGTCCTTGGTGTCCGCAAAAGGCAAACACCTGCGGCGAACCTGGGCCCGGGTGAGCAGGACCAGGCCGCATGGCAGGAGGCTGGGGAGGCAGCTGGAGCCATGGGGGCCAGGGCTGGGCATTTTGCCGGGGGCTCTCTCGGGGCGCAGGCGCCCTCTCTCGCCCGGAGAGTGTCCACGTCGTCCCTTGACCCCCGCAGGACCCCTGCATCCCGGGATAGTCGGCCCTCTGCCTCCAAGGGGCTCAAACACAAGGGGCCAGGGTGGGAGCAACCTGTCTACGTGGCGGAAAACACGGAGACCCCTCCGTCACGTCCCCACCACTGCGAAGATCCCCCTGTTCTTCCATCCGTAAAGGGGTCCCCCTTTACGGATGGAAGAACAGGGGGGAGGCCCCCAGGAGATGGCTTTTGTCCGAGCCGCGGCTGGTTAGTTTCAGGCCCAGACGTGGGGCCGCGCGTGCGCAGGAAGGCCCCCAACCACAAGCAGCCCTCCGGGCAACGGGCCCCACCCTTGGCATATCGTGCCCGGTTAACAGGGTCCCTGGAGTCGTGTCCGGGGAAAGGGAAGCCCTCCGTGCCACCCAGAAGACCGCGAGTTTTCCCGTGGAACACACTTCCCGGCAGCTCTCCCACCCCCGCAAGGCAGAGTGCCCAGAGAAGACCGGGGCACCTGGGGCCGGAAAAGGGGGCCTGCAAGGTTTCGCGCCCGGTGGAGCCAGCCCCATCGAGCGGAACCCACGCCCACCGACGGGTTCTGCCGGGGGACTCAGGCCTGAGCCCTGCCTGGGCAGTTAAGAGTCTTGCCCTGGTTCAAACTGCCACACCCTGCCCCCTGGCGGCAAACTTGGACCTGGCAACTTCCACTCTCTAAAGTCTGGCCTAAACTACGCAAGAAGCGACTGTGACCGCCGAGACCTCGGTCCCCCAGAGCTCCAATCCCCCTCCCCGTGAAGGCATCCGCGGCCCTCGGTCCGTGGTGTCCGCAAAAGGCAAACAACTGCGGCGAACCTGCGCCCCGGTGAGCAGGACCAGGCCGCATGGCAGGAGGCTGGGGAGGCAGCTGGAGCCATGGGGGCCAGGGCTGGGCATTTTGCCGGGGGCTCTCTCGGGGCGCAGGCGCCCTCTCTCGCCCGGAGAGTGTCCACGTCGTCCCTTGACCCCCGCAGGACCCCTGCATCCCGGGATAGGCGGCCCTCTGCCTCCAAGGGGCTCAAACACAAGGGGCCAGGGTGGGAGCAACCTGTCTACGTGGCGGAAAACACGGAGACCCATCCGTCACGTACCCACCACGGGGAAGATCCCCCTGTTCTTCCATCCGTAAAGGGGTCCCCCTTTACGGATGGAAGAACAGGGGGGAGGCCCCCAGGAGATGGCTTTTGTCCGAGCCGCGGCTGGTTAGTTTCAGGCCCAGACGTGGGGCCGCGCGTGCGCAGGAAGGCCCCCAACCACAAGCAGCCCTCCGGGCAACGGGCCCCACCCTTGGCATATCGTGCCCGGTTAACAGGGTCCCTGGAGTCGTGTCCGGGGAAAGGGAAGCCCTCCGTGCCACCCAGAAGACCTCGAGTTTTCCCGTGGAACACACTTCCCGGCAGCTCTCCCACCCCCGCAAGGCAGAGTGCCCAGAGAAGACCGGGGCACCTGGGGCCGGAAAAGGGGGCCTGCAAGGTTTCGCGCCCGGTGGAGCCAGCCCCATCGAGCGGAACCCACGCCCACCGACGGGTTCTGCCCGGGGACTCAGGCCTGAGCCCTGCCTGGGCAGTTAAGAGTCTTGCCCTGGTTCAAACTGCCCCACCCTGCCCCCTGGCGGCAAACTTGGACCTGGCAACTTCCACTCTCTAAAGCCTGGCCTAAACTCCGCAAGAAGCGACTGTGACCGCCGAGACCTCGGTCCCCCAGAGCTCCAATCCCCCTCCCCGTGAAGGCATCCGCGGCCCTCGGTCCGTGGTGTCCGCAAAAGGCAAACACCTGCGGCGAACCTGGGCCCGGGTGAGCAGGACCAGGCCGCATGGCAGGAGGCTGGGGAGGCAGCTGGAGCCATGGAGGCCAGGGCCGGGCATTTTGCCGGGGGCTCTCTCGGGGCGCAGGCGCCCTCTCTCGCCCGGAGAGTGTCCACGTCGTCCCTTGACCCCCGCAGGACCCCTGCATCCCGGGATAGGCGGCCCTCTGCCTCCAAGGGGCTCAAACACAAGGGGCCAGGGTGGGAGCAACCTGTCTACGTGGCGGAAAACACGGAGACCCCTCCGTCACGTCCCCACCACTGCGAAGATCCCCCTGTTCTTCCATCCGTAAAGGGGTCCCCCTTTACGGATGGAAGAACAGGGGGGAGGCCCCCAGGAGATGGCTTTTGTCCGAGCCGCGGCTGGTTAGTTTCAGGCCCAGACGTGGGGCCGCGCATGCGCAGGAAGGCCCCCAACCACAAGCAGCCCTACGGGCAACGGGCCCCACCCTTGGCATATCGTGCCCGGTTAACAGGGTCCCTGGAGTCGTGTCCGGGGAAAGGGAAGCCCTCCGTGCCACCCAGAAGACCGCGAGTTTTCCCGTGGAACACACTTTCCGGCAGCTCTCCCACCCCCGCAAGGCAGAGTGCCCAGAGAAGACCGGGGCACCTGGGGCCGGAAAAGGGGGCCTGCAAGGTTTCGCGCCCGGTGGAGCCAGCCCCATCGAGCGGAACCCACGCCCACCGACGGGTTCTGCCGGGGGACTCAGGACTAAGCCCTGCCTGGGCAGTTAAGAGTCTTGCCCTGGTTCAAACTGCCCCACCCTGCCCCCTGGCGGCAAACTTGGGCCTGGCAACTTCCACTCTCTAAAGTCTGGCCTAAACTCCGCAAGAAGCGACTGTGACCGCCGAGACTTCGGTCCCCCAGAGCTCCAACCCCCCTCCCCGTGAAGGCATCCGCGGCCCTCGGTCCTTGGTGTCCGCAAAAGGCAAACACCTGCGGCGAACCTGGGCCCGGGTGAGCAGGACCAGGCCGCATGGCAAGAGGCTGGGGAGGCAGCTGGAGCCATGGGGGCCAGGGCTGGGCATTTTGCCGGGGGCTCTCTCGGGGCGCAGGCGCCCTCTCTCGCCCGGAGAGTGTCCACGTCGTCCCTTGACCCCCGCAGGACCCCTGCATCCCGGGATAGGCGGCCCTCTGCCTCCAAGGGGCTCAAACACAAGGGGCCAGGGTGGGAGCAACCTGTCTACGTGGCGGAAAACACGGAGACCCCTCCGTCACGTCCCCACCACTGCGAAGATCCCCCTGGTCTTCCATCCGTAAAGGGGTCCCCCTTTACGGATGGAAGAACAGGGGGGAGGCCCCCAGGAGATGGCTTTTGTCCGAGCCGCGGCTGGTTAGTTTCAGGCCCAGACGTGGGGCCGCGCATGCGCAGGAAGGCCCCCAACCACAAGCAGCCCTCCGGGCAACGGGCCCCACCCTTGGCATATCGTGCCCGGTTAACAGGGTCCCTGGAGTCGTGTCCGGGGAAAGGGAAGCCCTCCGTGCCACCCAGAAGACCGCGAGTTTTCCCGTGGAACACACTTCCCGGCAGCTCTCCCACCCCCGCAAGGCAGAGTGCCCAGAGAAGACCGGGGCACCTGGGGCCGGAAAAGGGGGCCTGCAAGGTTTCGCGCCCGGTGGAGCCAGCCCCATCGAGCGGAACCCACGCCCACCGACGGGTTCTGCCGGGGGACTCAGGCCTGAGCCCTGCCTGGGCAGTTAAGAGTCTTGCCCTGGTTCAAACTGCCACACCCTGCCCCCTGGCGGCAAACTTGGACCTGGCAACTTCCACTCTCTAAAGCCTGGCCTAAACTCCGCAAGAAGCGACTGTGACCGCCGAGACCTCGGTCCCCCAGAGCTCCAATCCCCCTCCCCGTGAAGGCATCCGCGGCCCTCGGTCCGTGGTGTCCGCAAAAGGCAAACAACTGCGGCGAACCTGCGCCCCGGTGAGCAGGACCAGGCCGCATGGCAGGAGGCTGGGGAGGCAGCTGGAGCCATGGGGGCCAGGGCTGGGCATTTTGCCGGGGGCTCTCTCGGGGCGCAGGCGCCCTCTCTCGCCCGGAGAGTGTCCACGTCGTCCCATGACCCCCGCAGGACCCCTGCATCCCGGGATAGGCGGCCCTCTGCCTCCAAGGGGCTCAAACACAAGGGGCCAGGGTGGGAGCAACCTGTCTACGTGGCGGAAAACACGGAGACCCCTCCGTCACGTACCCACCACGGGGAAGATCCCCCTGTTCTTCCATCCGTAAAGGGGTCCCCCTTTACGGATGGAAGAACAGGGGGGAGGCCCCCAGGAGATGGCTTTTGTCCGAGCCGCGGCTGGTTAGTTTCAGGCCCAGACGTGGGGCCGCGCATGCGCAGGAAGGCCCCCAACCACAAGCAGCCCTCCGGGCAACGGGCCCCACCCTTGGCATATCGTGCCCGGTTAACAGGGTCCCTGGAGTCGTGTCCGGGGAAAGGGAAGCCCTCCGTGCCACCCAGAAGACCTCGAGTTTTCCCGTGGAACACACTTCCCGGCAGCTCTCCCACCCCCGCAAGGCAGAGTGCCCAGAGAAGACCGGGGCACCTGGGGCCGGAAAAGGGGGCCTGCAAGGTTTCGCGCCCGGTGGAGCCAGCCCCATCGAGCGGAACCCACGCCCACCGACGGGTTCTGCCCGGGGACTCAGGCCTGAGCCCTGCCTGGGCAGTTAAGAGTCTTGCCCTGGTTCAAACTGCCCCACCCTGCCCCCTGGCGGCAAACTTGGACCTGGCAACTTCCACTCTCTAAAGCCTGGCCTAAACTCCGCAAGAAGCGACTGTGACCGCCGAGACCTCGGTCCCCCAGAGCTCCAATCCCCCTCCCCGTGAAGGCATCCGCGGCCCTCGGTCCGTGGTGTCCGCAAAAGGCAAACACCTGCGGCGAACCTGGGCCCGGGTGAGCAGGACCAGGCCGCATGGCAGGAGGCTGGGGAGGCAGCTGGAGCCATGGAGGCCAGGGCTGGGCATTTTGCCGGGGGCTCTCTCGGGGCGCAGGCGCCCTCTCTCGCCCGGAGAGTGTCCACGTCGTCCCTTGACCCCCGCAGGACCCCTGCATCCCGGGATAGGCGGCCCTCTGCCTCCAAGGGGCTCAAACACAAGGGGCCAGGGTGGGAGCAACCTGTCTACGTGGCGGAAAACACGGAGACCCCTCCGTCACGTCCCCACCACTGCGAAGATCCCCCTGGTCTTCCATCCGTAAAGGGGTCCCCCTTTACGGATGGAAGAACAGGGGGGAGGCCCCCAGGAGATGGCTTTTGTCCGAGCCGCGGCTGGTTAGTTTCAGGCCCAGACGTGGGGCCGCGCATGCGCAGGAAGGCCCCCAACCACAAGCAGCCCTCCGGGCAACGGGCCCCACCCTTGGCATATCGTGCCCGGTTAACAGGTTCCCTGGAGTCGTGTCCGGGGAAAGGGAAGCCCTCCGTGCCACCCAGAAGACCGCGAGTTTTCCCGTGGAACACACTTTCCGGCAGCTCTCCCACCCCCGCAAGGCAGAGTGCCCAGAGAAGACCGGGGCACCTGGGGCCGGAAAAGGGGGCCTGCAAGGTTTCGCGCCCGGTGGAGCCAGCCCCATCGAGCGGAACCCACGCCCACCGACGGGTTCTGCCGGGGGACTCAGGCCTGAGCCCTGCCTGGGCAGTTAAGAGTCTTGCCCTGGTTCAAACTGCCCCACCCTGCCCCCTGGCGGCAAACTTGGACCTGGCAACTTCCACTCTCTAAAGGCTGGCCTAAACTCCGCAAGAAGCGACTGTGACCGCTGAGACCTCGGTCCCCCAGAGCTCCAACCCCCATCCCCGTGAAGGCATCCGCGGCCCTCGGTCCTTGGTGTCCGCAAAAGGCAAATACCTGCGGCGAACCTGGGCCCGGGTGAGCAGGACCAGGCCGCATGGCAGGAGGCTGGGGAGGCAGCTGGAGCCATGGGGGCCAGGGCTGGGCATTTTGCCGGGGGCTCTCTCGGGGCGCAGGCGCCCTCTCTCGCCCGGAGAGTGTCCACGTCGTCCCTTGACCCCCGCAGGACCCCTGCATCCCGGGATAGGCGGCCCTCTGCCTCCAAGGGGCTCAAACACAAGGGGCCAGGGTGGGAGCAACCTGTCTACGTGGCGGAAAACACGGAGACCCCTCCGTGACGTCCCCACCACTGCGAAGATCCCCCTGTTCTTCCATCCGTAAAGGGGTCCCCCTTTACGGATGGAAGAACAGGGGGGAGGCCCCCAGGAGATGGCTTTTGTCCGAGCCGCGGCTGGTTAGTTTCAGGCCCAGACGTGGGGCCGCGCATGCGCAGGAAGGCCCCCAACCACAAGCAGCCCTACGGGCAACGGGCCCCACCCTTGGCATATCGTGCCCGGTTAACAGGGTCCCTGGAGTCGTGTCCGGGGAAAGGGAAGCCCTCCGTGCCACCCAGAAGACCGCGAGTTTTCCCGTGGAACACACTTTCCGGCAGCTCTCCCACCCCCGCAAGGCAGAGTGCCCAGAGAAGACCGGGGCACCTGGGGCCGGAAAAGGGGGCCTGCAAGGTTTCGCGCCCGGTGGAGCCAGCCCCATCGAGCGGAACCCACGCCCACCGACGGGTTCTGCCGGGGGACTCAGGACTAAGCCCTGCCTGGGCAGTTAAGAGTCTTGCCCTGGTTCAAACTGCCCCACCCTGCCCCCTGGCGGCAAACTTGGGCCTGGCAACTTCCACTCTCTAAAGTCTGGCCTAAACTCCGCAAGAAGCGACTGTGACCGCCGAGACTTCGGTCCCCCAGAGCTCCAACCCCCCTCCCCGTGAAGGCATCCGCGGCCCTCGGTCCTTGGTGTCCGCAAAAGGCAAACACCTGCGGCGAACCTGGGCCCGGGTGAGCAGGACCAGGCCGCATGGCAGGAGGCTGGGGAGGCAGCTGGAGCCATGGGGGCCAGGGCTGGGCATTTTGCCGGGGGCTCTCTCGGGGCGCAGGCGCCCTCTCTCGCCCGGAGAGTGTCCACGTCGTCCCTTGACCCCCGCAGGACCCCTGCATCCCGGGATAGGCGGCCCTCTGCCTCCAAGGGGCTCAAACACAAGGGGCCAGGGTGGGAGCAACCTGTCAACGTGGCGGAAAACACGGAGACCCCTCCGTCACGTCCCCACCACTGCGAAGATCCCCCTGGTCTTCCATCCGTAAAGGGGTCCCCCTTTACGGATGGAAGAACAGGGGGGAGGCCCCCAGGAGATGGCTTTTGTCCGAGCCGCGGCTGGTTAGTTTCAGGCCCAGACGTGGGGCCGCGCATGCGCAGGAAGGCCCCCAACCACAAGCAGCCCTCCGGGCAACGGGCCCCACCCTTGGCATATCGTGCCCGGTTAACAGGGTCCCTGGAGTCGTGTCCGGGGAAAGGGAAGCCCTCCGTGCCACCCAGAAGACCGCGAGTTTTCCCGTGGAACACACTTCCCGGCAGCTCTCCCACCCCCGCAAGGCAGAGTGCCCAGAGAAGACCGGGGCACCTGGGGCCGGAAAAGGGGGCCTGCAAGGTTTCGCGCCCGGTGGAGCCAGCCCCATCGAGCGGAACCCACGCCCACCGACGGGTTCTGCCGGGGGACTCAGGCCTGAGCCCTGCCTGGGCAGTTAAGAGTCTTGCCCTGGTTCAAACTGCCACACCCTGCCCCCTGGCGGCAAACTTGGACCTGGCAACTTCCACTCTCTAAAGTCTGGCCTAAACTCCGCAAGAAGCGACTGTGACCGCCGAGACCTCGGTCCCCCAGAGCTCCAATCCCCCTCCCCGTGAAGGCATCCGCGGCCCTCGGTCCGTGGTGTCCGCAAAAGGCAAACAACTGCGGCGAACCTGCGCCCCGGTGAGCAGGACCAGGCCGCATGGCAGGAGGCTGGGGAGGCAGCTGGAGCCATGGGGGCCAGGGCTGGGCATTTTGCCGGGGGCTCTCTCGGGGCGCAGGCGCCCTCTCTCGCCCGGAGAGTGTCCACGTCGTCCCTTGACCCCCGCAGGACCCCTGCATCCCGGGATAGGCGGCCCTCTGCCTCCAAGGGGCTCAAACACAAGGGGCCAGGGTGGGAGCAACCTGTCTACGTGGCGGAAAACACGGAGACCCATCCGTCACGTACCCACCACGGGGAAGATCCCCCTGTTCTTCCATCCGTAAAGGGGTCCCCCTTTACGGATGGAAGAACAGGGGGGAGGCCCCCAGGAGATGGCTTTTGTCCGAGCCGCGGCTGGTTAGTTTCAGGCCCAGACGTGGGGCCGCGCGTGCGCAGGAAGGCCCCCAACCACAAGCAGCCCTCCGGGCAACGGGCCCCACCCTTGGCATATCGTGCCCGGTTAACAGGGTCCCTGGAGTCGTGTCCGGGGAAAGGGAAGCCCTCCGTGCCACCCAGAAGACCTCGAGTTTTCCCGTGGAACACACTTCCCGGCAGCTCTCCCACCCCCGCAAGGCAGAGTGCCCAGAGAAGACCGGGGCACCTGGGGCCGGAAAAGGGGGCCTGCAAGGTTTCGCGCCCGGTGGAGCCAGCCCCATCGAGCGGAACCCACGCCCACCGACGGGTTCTGCCCGGGGACTCAGGCCTGAGCCCTGCCTGGGCAGTTAAGAGTCTTGCCCTGGTTCAAACTGCCCCACCCTGCCCCCTGGCGGCAAACTTGGACCTGGCAACTTCCACTCTCTAAAGCCTGGCCTAAACTCCGCAAGAAGCGACTGTGACCGCCGAGACCTCGGTCCCCCAGAGCTCCAATCCCCCTCCCCGTGAAGGCATCCGCGGCCCTCGGTCCGTGGTGTCCGCAAAAGGCAAACACCTGCGGCGAACCTGGGCCCGGGTGAGCAGGACCAGGCCGCATGGCAGGAGGCTGGGGAGGCAGCTGGAGCCATGGAGGCCAGGGCTGGGCATTTTGCCGGGGGCTCTCTCGGGGCGCAGGCGCCCTCTCTCGCCCGGAGAGTGTCCACGTCGTCCCTTGACCCCCGCAGGACCCCTGCATCCCGGGATAGGCGGCCCTCTGCCTCCAAGGGGCTCAAACACAAGGGGCCAGGGTGGGAGCAACCTGTCTACGTGGCGGAAAACACGGAGACCCCTCCGTCACGTCCCCACCACTGCGAAGATCCCCCTGGTCTTCCATCCGTAAAGGGGTCCCCCTTTACGGATGGAAGAACAGGGGGGAGGCCCCCAGGAGATGGCTTTTGTCCGAGCCGCGGCTGGTTAGTTTCAGGCCCAGACGTGGGGCCGCGCATGCGCAGGAAGGCCCCCAACCACAAGCAGCCCTCCGGGCAACGGGCCCCACCCTTGGCATATCGTGCCCGGTTAACAGGGTCCCTGGAGTCGTGTCCGGGGAAAGGGAAGCCCTCCGTGCCACCCAGAAGACCGCGAGTTTTCCCGTGGAACACACTTTCCGGCAGCTCTCCCACCCCCGCAAGGCAGAGTGCCCAGAGAAGACCGGGGCACCTGGGGCCGGAAAAGGGGGCCTGCAAGGTTTCGCGCCCGGTGGAGCCAGCCCCATCGAGCGGAACCCACGCCCACCGACGGGTTCTGCCGGGGGACTCAGGCCTGAGCCCTGCCTGGGCAGTTAAGAGTCTTGCCCTGGTTCAAACTGCCCCACCCTGCCCCCTGGCGGCAAACTTGGACCTGGCAACTTCCACTCTCTAAAGTCTGGCCTAAACTCCGCAAGAAGCGACTGTGACCGCCGAGACTTCGGTCCCCCAGAGCTCCAACCCCCCTCCCCGTGAAGGCATCCGCGGCCCTCGGTCCTTGGTGTCCGCAAAAGGCAAACACCTGCGGCGAACCTGGGCCCGGGTGAGCAGGACCAGGCCGCATGGCAGGAGGATCGGGAGGCAGCTGGAGCCATGGGGGCCAGGGCTGGGCATTTTGCCGGGGGCTCTCTCGGGGCGCAGGCGCACTCTCTCGCCCGGAGAGTGTCCACGTCGTCCCTTGACCCCCGCAGGACCCCTGCATCACGGGATAGGCGGCCCTCTGCCTCCAAGGGGCTCAAACACAAGGGGCCAGGGTGGGAGCAACCTGTCTACGTGGCGGAAAACACGGAGACCCCTCCGTCACGTCCCCACCACTGCGAAGATCCCCCTGGTCTTCCATCCGTAAAGGGGTCCCCCTTTACGGATGGAAGAACAGGGGGGAGGCCCCCAGGAGATGGCTTTTGTCCGAGCCGCGGCTGGTTAGTTTCAGGCCCAGACGTGGGGCCTCGCGTGCGCAGGAAGGCCCCCAACCACAAGCAGCCCTCCGGGCAACGGGCCCCACCCTTGGCATATCGTGCCCGGTTAACAGGGTCCCTGGAGTCGTGTCCGGGGAAAGGGAAGCCCTCCGTGCCACCCAGAAGACCTCGAGTTTTCCCGTGGAACACACTTCCCGGCAGCTCTCCCACCCCCGCAAGGCAGAGTGCCCAGAGAAGACCGGGGCACCTGGGGCCGGAAAAGGGGGCCTGCAAGGTTTCGCGCCCGGTGGAGCCAGCCCCATCGAGCGGAACCCACGCCCACCGACGGGTTCTGCCCGGGGACTCAGGCCTGAGCCCTGCCTGGGCAGTTAAGAGTCTTGCCCTGGTTCAAACTGCCCCACCCTGCCCCCTGGCGGCAAACTTGGACCTGGCAACTTCCACTCTCTAAAGCCTGGCCTAAACTCCGCAAGAAGCGACTGTGACCGCCGAGACCTCGGTCCCCCAGAGCTCCAATCCCCCTCCCCGTGAAGGCATCCGCGGCCCTCGGTCCGTGGTGTCCGCAAAAGGCAAACACCTGCGGCGAACCTGGGCCCGGGTGAGCAGGACCAGGCCGCATGGCAGGAGGCTGGGGAGGCGGCTGGAGCCATGGGGGCCAGGGCTGGGCATTTTGCCGGGGGCTCTCTCGGGGCGCAGGCGCCCTCTCTCGCCCGGAGAGTGTCCACGTCGTCCCTTGACCCCCGCAGGACCCCTGCATCCCGGGATAGGCGGCCCTCTGCCTCCAAGGGGCTCAAACACAAGGGGCCAGGGTGGGAGCAACCTGTCTACGTGGCGGAAAACACGGAGACCCCTCCGTCACGTCCCCACCACTGCGAAGATCCCCCTGGTCTTCCATCCGTAAAGGGGTCCCCCTTTACGGATGGAAGAACAGGGGGGAGGCCCCCAGGAGATGGCTTTTGTCCGAGCCGCGGCTGGTTAGTTTCAGGCCCAGACGTGGGGCCGCGCATGCGCAGGAAGGCCCCCAACCACAAGCAGCCCTCCGGGCAACGGGCCCCACCCTTGGCATATCGTGCCCGGTTAACAGGGTCCCTGGAGTCGTGTCCGGGGAAAGGGAAGCCCTCCGTGCCACCCAGAAGACCGCGAGTTTTCCCGTGGAACACACTTTCCGGCAGCTCTCCCACCCCCGCAAGGCAGAGTGCCCAGAGAAGACCGGGGCACCTGGGGCCGGAAAAGGGGGCCTGCAAGGTTTCGCGCCCGGTGGAGCCAGCCCCATCGAGCGGAACCCACGCCCACCGACGGGTTCTGCCGGGGGACTCAGGCCTGAGCCCTGCCTGGGCAGTTAAGAGTCTTGCCCTGGTTCAAACTGCCCCACCCTGCCCCCTGGCGGCAAACTTGGACCTGGCAACTTCCACTCTCTAAAGTCTGGCCTAAACTCCGCAAGAAGCGACTGTGACCGCTGAGACCTCGGTCCCCCAGAGCTCCAACCCCCATCCCCGTGAAGGCATCCGCGGCCCTCGGTCCTTGGTGTCCGCAAAAGGCAAATACCTGCGGCGAACCTGGGCCCGGGTGAGCAGGACCAGGCCGCATGGCAGGAGGCTGGGGAGGCAGCTGGAGCCATGGGGGCCAGGGCTGGGCATTTTGCCGGGGGCTCTCTCGGGGCGCAGGCGCCCTCTCTCGCCCGGAGAGTGTCCACGTCGTCCCTTGACCCCCGCAGGACCCCTGCATCCCGGGATAGGCGGCCCTCTGCCTCCAAGGGGCTCAAACACAAGGGGCCAGGGTGGGAGCAACCTGTCTACGTGGCGGAAAACACGGAGACCCCTCCGTCACGTCCCCACCACTGCGAAGATCCCCCTGTTCTTCCATCCGTAAAGGGGTCCCCCTTTACGGATGGAAGAACAGGGGGGAGGCCCCCAGGAGATGGCTTTTGTCCGAGCCGCGGCTGGTTAGTTTCAGGCCCAGACATGGGGCCGCGCATGCGCAGGAAGTCCCCCAACCACAAGCAGCCCTACGGGCAACGGGCCCCACCCTTGGCATATCGTGCCCGGTTAACAGGGTCCCTGGAGTCGTGTCCGGGGAAAGGGAAGCCCTCCGTGCCACCCAGAAGACCGCGAGTTTTCCCGTGGAACACACTTCCCGGCAGCTCTCCCACCCCCGCAAGGCAGAGTGCCCAGAGAAGACCGGGGCACCTGGGGCCGGAAAAGGGGGCCTGCAAGGTTTCGCGCCCGGTGGAGCCAGCCCCATCGAGCGGAACCCACGCCCACCGACGGGTTCTGCCCGGGGACTCAGGCCTGAGCCCTGCCTGGGCAGTTAAGAGTCTTGCCCTGGTTCAAACTGCCCCACCCTGCCCCCTGGCGGCAAACTTGGACCTGGCAACTTCCACTCTCTAAAGCCTGGCCTAAACTCCGCAAGAAGCGACTGTGACCGCCGAGACCTCGGTCCCCCAGAGCTCCAATCCCCCTCCCCGTGAAGGCATCCGCGGCCCTCGGTCCGTGGTGTCCGCAAAAGGAAAACACCTGCGGCGAACCTGCGCCCGGGTGAGCAGGACCAGGCCGCATGGCAGGAGGCTGGGGAGGCAGCTGGAGCCATGGGGGCCAGGGCTGGGCATTTTGCCGGGGGCTCTCTCGGGGCGCAGGCGCCCTCTCTCGCCCGGAGAGTGTCCACGTCGTCCCTTGACCCCCGCAGGACCCCTGCATCCCGGGATAGGCGGCCCTCTGCCTCCAAGGGGCTCAAACACAAGGGGCCAGGGTGGGAGCAACCTGTCTACGTGGCGGAAAACACGGAGACCCCTCCGTCACGTACCCACCACGGGGAAGATCCCCCTGTTCTTCCATCCGTAAAGGGGTCCCCCTTTACGGATGGAAGAACAGGGGGGAGGCCCCCAGGAGATGGCTTTTGTCCGAGCCGCGGCTGGTTAGTTTCAGGCCCAGAGGTGGGGCCGCGCATGCGCAGGAAGGCCCCCAACCACAAGCAGCCCTCCGGGCAACGGGCCCCACCCTTGGCATATCGTGCCCGGTTAACAGGGTCCCTGGAGTCGTGTCCGGGGAAAGGGAAGCCCTCCGTGCCACCCAGAAGACCGCGAGTTTTCCCGTGGAACACACTTCCCGGCAGCTCTCCCACCCCCGCAAGGCAGAGTGCCCAGAGAAGACCGGGGCACCTCGGGCCGGAAAAGGGGGCCTGCAAGGTTTCGCGCCCGGTGGAGCCAGCCCCATCGAGCGGAACCCACGCCCACCGATGGGTTCTGCCGGGGGACTCAGGCCTGAGCCCTGCCTGGGCAGTTAAGAGTCTTGCCCTGGTTCAAACTGCCACACCCTGCCCCCTGGCGGCAAACTTGGACCTGGCAACTTCCACTCTCTAAAGCCTGGCCTAAACTCCGCAAGAAGCGACTGTGACCGCCGAGACCTCGGTCCCCCAGAGCTCCAATCCCCCTCCCCGTGAAGGCATCCGCGGCCCTCGGTCCGTGGTGTCCGCAAAAGGCAAACAACTGCGGCGAACCTGCGCCCCGGTGAGCAGGACCAGGCCGCATGGCAGGAGGCTGGGGAGGCAGCTGGAGCCATGGGGGCCAGGGCTGGGCATTTTGCCGGGGGCTCTCTCGGGGCGCAGGCGCCCTCTCTCGCCCGGAGAGTGTCCACGTCGTCCCTTGACCCCCGCAGGACCCCTGCATCCCGGGATAGGCGGCCCTCTGCCTCCAAGGGGCTCAAACACAAGGGGCCAGGGTGGGAGCAACCTGTCTACGTGGCGGAAAACACGGAGACCCCTCCGTCACGTCCCCACCACTGCGAAGATCCCCCTGTTCTTCCATCCGTAAAGGGGTCCCCCTTTACGGATGGAAGAACAGGGGGGAGGCCCCCAGGAGATGGCTTTTGTCCAAGCCGCGGCTGGTTAGTTTCAGGCCCAGACGTGGGGCCGCGCATGCGCAGGAAGGCCCCCAACCACAAGCAGCCGTCCGGGCAACGGGCCCCACCCTTGGCATATCGTGCCCGGTTAACAGGGTCCCTGGAGTCGTGTCCAGGGAAAGGGAATCCCTCCGTGCCACCCAGAAGACCGCGAGTTTTCCCGTGGAACACACTTTCCGCCAGCTCTCCCACCCCCGCAAGGCAGAGTGCCCAGAGAAGACCGGGGCACCTGGGGCCGCAAAAGGGGGCCTGCAAGGTTTCGCGCACGGTGGAGCCAGCCCCATCGAGCGGAACCCACGCCCACCGACGGGTTCTGCCGGGGGACTCAGGACTAAGCCCTGCCTGGGCAGTTAAGAGTCTTGCCCTGGTTCAAACTGCCCCACCCTGCCCCCTGGCGGCAAACTTGGACCTGGCAACTTCCACTCTCTAAAGTCTGGCCCAAACTCCGCAAGAAGCGACTGTGACCGCCGAGACCTCGGTCCCCCAGAGCTCCAACCCCCCTCCCCGTGAAGGCATCCGCGGCCCTCGGTCCTTGGTGTCCGCAAAAGGCAAACACCTGCGGCGAACCTGGGCCCGGGTGAGCAGGACCAGGCCGCATGGCAGGAGGCTGGGGAGGCAGCTGGAGCCATGGGGGCCAGGGCTGGGCATTTTGCCGGGGGCTCTCTCGGGGCGCAGGCGCCCTCTCTCGCCCTGAGAGTGTCCACGTCGTCCCTTCACCCCCGCAGGACCCCTGCATCCCGGGATAGTCGGCCCTCTGCCTCCAAGGGGCTCAAACACAAGGGGCCAGGGTGGGAGCAACCTGTCTACGTGGCGGAAAACACGGAGACCCCTCCGTCACGTCCCCACCACTGCGAAGATCCCCCTGTTCTTCCATCCGTAAAGGGGTCCCCCTTTACGGATGGAAGAACAGGGGGGAGGCCCCCAGGAGATGGCTTTTGTCCGAGCCGCGGCTGGTTAGTTTCAGGCCCAGACGTGGGGCCGCGCATGCGCAGGAAGGCCCCCAACCACAAGCAGCCCTCCGGGCAACGGGCCCCACCCTTGGCATATCGTGCCCGGTTAACAGGGTCCCTGGAGTCGTGTCCGGGGAAAGGGAAGCCCTCCGTGCCACCCAGAAGACCGCGAGTTTTCCCGTGGAACACACTTCCCGGCAGCTCTCCCACCCCCGCAAGGCAGAGTGCCCAGAGAAGACCGGGGCACCTGGGGCCGGAAAAGGGGGCCTGCAAGGTTTCGCGCCCGGTGGAGCCAGCCCCATCGAGCGGAACCCACGCCCACCGACGGGTTCTGCCGGGGGACTCAGGCCTGAGCCCTGCCTGGGCAGTTAAGAGTCTTGCCCTGGTTCAAACTGCCCCACCCTGCCCCCTGGCGGCAAACTTGGGCCTGGCAACTTCCACTCTCTAAAGTCTGGCCTAAACTCCGCAAGAAGCGACTGTGACCGCCGAGACTTCGGTCCCCCAGAGCTCCAACCCCCCTCCCCGTGAAGGCATCCGCGGCCCTCGGTCCTTGGTGTCCGCAAAAGGCAAACACCTGCGGCGAACCTGGGCCCGGGTGAGCAGGACCAGGCCGCATGGCAGGAGGCTGGGGAGGCAGCTGGAGCCATGGGGGCCAGGGCTGGGCATTTTGCCGGGGGCTCTCTCGGGGCGCAGGCGCCCTCTCTCGCCCGGAGAGTGTCCACGTCGTCCCTTGACCCCCGCAGGACCCCTGCATCCCGGGATAGGCGGCCCTCTGCCTCCAAGGGGCTCAAACACAAGGGGCCAGGGTGGGAGCAACCTGTCTACGTGGCGGAAAACACGGAGACCCCTCCGTCACGTCCCCACCACTGCGAAGATCCCCCTGGTCTTCCATCCGTAAAGGGGTCCCCCTTTACGGATGGAAGAACAGGGGGGAGGCCCCCAGGAGATGGCTTTTGTCCGAGCCGCGGCTGGTTAGTTTCAGGCCCAGACGTGGGGCCGCGCATGCGCAGGAAGGCCCCCAACCACAAGCAGCCCTCCGGGCAACGGGCCCCACCCTTGGCATATCGTGCCCGGTTAACAGGGTCCCTGGAGTCGTGTCCGGGGAAAGGGAAGCCCTCCGTGCCACCCAGAAGACCGCGAGTTTTCCCGTGGAACACACTTCCCGGCAGCTCTCCCACCCCCGCAAGGCAGAGTGCCCAGAGAAGACCGGGGCACCTGGGGCCGGAAAAGGGGGCCTGCAAGGTTTCGCGCCCGGTGGAGCCAGCCCCATCGAGCGGAACCCACGCCCACCGACGGGTTCTGCCCGGGGACTCAGGCCTGAGCCCTGCCTGGGCAGTTAAGAGTCTTGCCCTGGTTCAAACTGCCCCACCCTGCCCCCTGGCGGCAAACTTGGACCTGGCAACTTCCACTCTCTAAAGCCTGGCCTAAACTCCGCAAGAAGCGACTGTGACCGCCGAGACCTCGGTCCCCCAGAGCTCCAATCCCCCTCCCCGTGAAGGCATCCGCGGCCCTCGGTCCGTGGTGTCCGCAAAAGGCAAACACCTGCGGCGAACCTGGGCCCGGGTGAGCAGGACCAGGCCGCATGGCAGGAGGCTGGGGAGGCATGTGGAGCCATGGAGGCCAGGGCTGGGCATTTTGCCGGGGGCTCTCTCGGGGCGCAGGCGCCCTCTCTCGCCCGGAGAGTGTCCACGTCGTCCCTTGACCCCCGCAGGACCCCTGCATCCCGGGATAGGCGGCCCTCTGCCTCCAAGGGGCTCAAACACAAGGGGCCAGGGTGGGAGCAACCTGTCTACGTGGCGGAAAACACGGAGACCCCTCCGTCACGTCCCCACCACTGCGAAGATCCCCCTGGTCTTCCATCCGTAAAGGGGTCCCCCTTTACGGATGGAAGAACAGGGGGGAGGCCCCCAGGAGATGGCTTTTGTCCGAGCCGCGGCTGGTTAGTTTCAGGCCCAGACGTGGGGCCGCGCATGCGCAGGAAGGCCCCCAACCACAAGCAGCCCTCCGGGCAACGGGCCCCACCCTTGGCATATCGTGCCCGGTTAACAGGTTCCCTGGAGTCGTGTCCGGGGAAAGGGAAGCCCTCCGTGCCACCCAGAAGACCGCGAGTTTTCCCGTGGAACACACTTTCCGGCAGCTCTCCCACCCCCGCAAGGCAGAGTGCCCAGAGAAGACCGGGGCACCTGGGGCCGGAAAAGGGGGCCTGCAAGGTTTCGCGCCCGGTGGAGCCAGCCCCATCGAGCGGAACCCACGCCCACCGACGGGTTCTGCCGGGGGACACAGGCCTGAGCCCTGCCTGGGCAGTTAAGAGTCTTGCCCTGGTTCAAACTGCCCCACCCTGCCCCCTGGCGGCAAACTTGGACCTGGCAACTTCCACTCTCTAAAGTCTGGCCTAAACTCCGCAAGAAGCGACTGTGACCGCTGAGACCTCGGTCCCCCAGAGCTCCAACCCCCATCCCCGTGAAGGCATCCGCGGCCCTCGGTCCTTGGTGTCCGCAAAAGGCAAATACCTGCGGCGAACCTGGGCCCGGGTGAGCAGGACCAGGCCGCATGGCAGGAGGCTGGGGAGGCAGCTGGAGCCATGGGGGCCAGGGCTGGGCATTTTGCCGGGGGCTCTCTCGGGGCGCAGGCGCCCTCTCTCGCCCGGAGAGTGTCCACGTCGTCCCTTGACCCCCGCAGGACCCCTGCATCCCGGGATAGGCGGCCCTCTGCCTCCAAGGGGCTCAAACACAAGGGGCCAGGGTGGGAGCAACCTGTCTACGTGGCGGAAAACACGGAGACCCCTCCGTCACGTCCCCACCACTGCGAAGATCCCCCTGGTCTTCCATCCGTAAAGGGGTCCCCCTTTACGGATGGAAGAACAGGGGGGAGGCCCCCAGGAGATGGCTTTTGTCCGAGCCGCGGCTGGTTAGTTTCAGGCCCAGACGTGGGGCCTCGCGTGCGCAGGAAGGCCCCCAACCACAAGCAGCCCTCCGGGCAACGGGCCCCACCCTTGGCATATCGTGCCCGGTTAACAGGGTCCCTGGAGTCGTGTCCGGGGAAAGGGAAGCCCTCCGTGCCACCCAGAAGACCTCGAGTTTTCCCGTGGAACACACTTCCCGGCAGCTCTCCCACCCCCGCAAGGCAGAGTGCCCAGAGAAGACCGGGGCACCTGGGGCCGGAAAAGGGGGCCTGCAAGGTTTCGCGCCCGGTGGAGCCAGCCCCATCGAGCGGAACCCACGCCCACCGACGGGTTCTGCCCGGGGACTCAGGCCTGAGCCCTGCCTGGGCAGTTAAGAGTCTTGCCCTGGTTCAAACTGCCCCACCCTGCCCCCTGGCGGCAAACTTGGACCTGGCAACTTCCACTCTCTAAAGCCTGGCCTAAACTCCGCAAGAAGCGACTGTGACCGCCGAGACCTCGGTCCCCCAGAGCTCCAATCCCCCTCCCCGTGAAGGCATCCGCGGCCCTCGGTCCGTGGTGTCCGCAAAAGGCAAACACCTGCGGCGAACCTGGGCCCGGGTGAGCAGGACCAGGCCGCATGGCAGGAGGCTGGGGAGGCGGCTGGAGCCATGGGGGCCAGGGCTGGGCATTTTGCCGGGGGCTCTCTCGGGGCGCAGGCGCCCTCTCTCGCCCGGAGAGTGTCCACGTCGTCCCTTGACCCCCGCAGGACCCCTGCATCCCGGGATAGGCGGCCCTCTGCCTCCAAGGGGCTCAAACACAAGGGGCCAGGGTGGGAGCAACCTGTCTACGTGGCGGAAAACACGGAGACCCCTCCGTCACGTCCCCACCACTGCGAAGATCCCCCTGGTCTTCCATCCGTAAAGGGGTCCCCCTTTACGGATGGAAGAACAGGGGGGAGGCCCCCAGGAGATGGCTTTTGTCCGAGCCGCGGCTGGTTAGTTTCAGGCCCAGACGTGGGGCCGCGCATGCGCAGGAAGGCCCCCAACCACAAGCAGCCCTCCGGGCAACGGGCCCCACCCTTGGCATATCGTGCCCGGTTAACAGGGTCCCTGGAGTCGTGTCCGGGGAAAGGGAAGCCCTCCGTGCCACCCAGAAGACCGCGAGTTTTCCCGTGGAACACACTTTCCGGCAGCTCTCCCACCCCCGCAAGGCAGAGTGCCCAGAGAAGACCGGGGCACCTGGGGCCGGAAAAGGGGGCCTGCAAGGTTTCGCGCCCGGTGGAGCCAGCCCCATCGAGCGGAACCCACGCCCACCGACGGGTTCTGCCGGGGGACTCAGGCCTGAGCCCTGCCTGGGCAGTTAAGAGTCTTGCCCTGGTTCAAACTGCCCCACCCTGCCCCCTGGCGGCAAACTTGGACCTGGCAACTTCCACTCTCTAAAGTCTGGCCTAAACTCCGCAAGAAGCGACTGTGACCGCTGAGACCTCGGTCCCCCAGAGCTCCAACCCCCATCCCCGTGAAGGCATCCGCGGCCCTCGGTCCTTGGTGTCCGCAAAAGGCAAATACCTGCGGCGAACCTGGGCCCGGGTGAGCAGGACCAGGCCGCATGGCAGGAGGCTGGGGAGGCAGCTGGAGCCATGGGGGCCAGGGCTGGGCATTTTGCCGGGGGCTCTCTCGGGGCGCAGGCGCCCTCTCTCGCCCGGAGAGTGTCCACGTCGTCCCTTGACCCCCGCAGGACCCCTGCATCCCGGGATAGGCGGCCCTCTGCCTCCAAGGGGCTCAAACACAAGGGGCCAGGGTGGGAGCAACCTGTCTACGTGGCGGAAAACACGGAGACCCCTCCGTCACGTCCCCACCACTGCGAAGATCCCCCTGTTCTTCCATCCGTAAAGGGGTCCCCCTTTACGGATGGAAGAACAGGGGGGAGGCCCCCAGGAGATGGCTTTTGTCCGAGCCGCGGCTGGTTAGTTTCAGGCCCAGACATGGGGCCGCGCATGCGCAGGAAGTCCCCCAACCACAAGCAGCCCTACGGGCAACGGGCCCCACCCTTGGCATATCGTGCCCGGTTAACAGGGTCCCTGGAGTCGTGTCCGGGGAAAGGGAAGCCCTCCGTGCCACCCAGAAGACCGCGAGTTTTCCCGTGGAACACACTTCCCGGCAGCTCTCCCACCCCCGCAAGGCAGAGTGCCCAGAGAAGACCGGGGCACCTGGGGCCGGAAAAGGGGGCCTGCAAGGTTTCGCGCCCGGTGGAGCCAGCCCCATCGAGCGGAACCCACGCCCACCGACGGGTTCTGCCCGGGGACTCAGGCCTGAGCCCTGCCTGGGCAGTTAAGAGTCTTGCCCTGGTTCAAACTGCCCCACCCTGCCCCCTGGCGGCAAACTTGGACCTGGCAACTTCCACTCTCTAAAGCCTGGCCTAAACTCCGCAAGAAGCGACTGTGACCGCCGAGACCTCGGTCCCCCAGAGCTCCAATCCCCCTCCCCGTGAAGGCATCCGCGGCCCTCGGTCCGTGGTGTCCGCAAAAGGAAAACACCTGCGGCGAACCTGCGCCCGGGTGAGCAGGACCAGGCCGCATGGCAGGAGGCTGGGGAGGCAGCTGGAGCCATGGGGGCCAGGGCTGGGCATTTTGCCGGGGGCTCTCTCGGGGCGCAGGCGCCCTCTCTCGCCCGGAGAGTGTCCACGTCGTCCCTTGACCCCCGCAGGACCCCTGCATCCCGGGATAGGCGGCCCTCTGCCTCCAAGGGGCTCAAACACAAGGGGCCAGGGTGGGAGCAACCTGTCTACGTGGCGGAAAACACGGAGACCCCTCCGTCACGTACCCACCACGGGGAAGATCCCCCTGTTCTTCCATCCGTAAAGGGGTCCCCCTTTACGGATGGAAGAACAGGGGGGAGGCCCCCAGGAGATGGCTTTTGTCCGAGCCGCGGCTGGTTAGTTTCAGGCCCAGAGGTGGGGCCGCGCATGCGCAGGAAGGCCCCCAACCACAAGCAGCCCTCCGGGCAACGGGCCCCACCCTTGGCATATCGTGCCCGGTTAACAGGGTCCCTGGAGTCGTGTCCGGGGAAAGGGAAGCCCTCCGTGCCACCCAGAAGACCGCGAGTTTTCCCGTGGAACACACTTCCCGGCAGCTCTCCCACCCCCGCAAGGCAGAGTGCCCAGAGAAGACCGGGGCACCTCGGGCCGGAAAAGGGGGCCTGCAAGGTTTCGCGCCCGGTGGAGCCAGCCCCATCGAGCGGAACCCACGCCCACCGATGGGTTCTGCCGGGGGACTCAGGCCTGAGCCCTGCCTGGGCAGTTAAGAGTCTTGCCCTGGTTCAAACTGCCACACCCTGCCCCCTGGCGGCAAACTTGGACCTGGCAACTTCCACTCTCTAAAGCCTGGCCTAAACTCCGCAAGAAGCGACTGTGACCGCCGAGACCTCGGTCCCCCAGAGCTCCAATCCCCCTCCCCGTGAAGGCATCCGCGGCCCTCGGTCCGTGGTGTCCGCAAAAGGCAAACAACTGCGGCGAACCTGCGCCCCGGTGAGCAGGACCAGGCCGCATGGCAGGAGGCTGGGGAGGCAGCTGGAGCCATGGGGGCCAGGGCTGGGCATTTTGCCGGGGGCTCTCTCGGGGCGCAGGCGCCCTCTCTCGCCCGGAGAGTGTCCACGTCGTCCCTTGACCCCCGCAGGACCCCTGCATCCCGGGATAGGCGGCCCTCTGCCTCCAAGGGGCTCAAACACAAGGGGCCAGGGTGGGAGCAACCTGTCTACGTGGCGGAAAACACGGAGACCCCTCCGTCACGTCCCCACCACTGCGAAGATCCCCCTGTTCTTCCATCCGTAAAGGGGTCCCCCTTTACGGATGGAAGAACAGGGGGGAGGCCCCCAGGAGATGGCTTTTGTCCAAGCCGCGGCTGGTTAGTTTCAGGCCCAGACGTGGGGCCGCGCATGCGCAGGAAGGCCCCCAACCACAAGCAGCCGTCCGGGCAACGGGCCCCACCCTTGGCATATCGTGCCCGGTTAACAGGGTCCCTGGAGTCGTGTCCAGGGAAAGGGAATCCCTCCGTGCCACCCAGAAGACCGCGAGTTTTCCCGTGGAACACACTTTCCGCCAGCTCTCCCACCCCCGCAAGGCAGAGTGCCCAGAGAAGACCGGGGCACCTGGGGCCGCAAAAGGGGGCCTGCAAGGTTTCGCGCACGGTGGAGCCAGCCCCATCGAGCGGAACCCACGCCCACCGACGGGTTCTGCCGGGGGACTCAGGACTAAGCCCTGCCTGGGCAGTTAAGAGTCTTGCCCTGGTTCAAACTGCCCCACCCTGCCCCCTGGCGGCAAACTTGGACCTGGCAACTTCCACTCTCTAAAGTCTGGCCCAAACTCCGCAAGAAGCGACTGTGACCGCCGAGACCTCGGTCCCCCAGAGCTCCAACCCCCCTCCCCGTGAAGGCATCCGCGGCCCTCGGTCCTTGGTGTCCGCAAAAGGCAAACACCTGCGGCGAACCTGGGCCCGGGTGAGCAGGACCAGGCCGCATGGCAGGAGGCTGGGGAGGCAGCTGGAGCCATGGGGGCCAGGGCTGGGCATTTTGCCGGGGGCTCTCTCGGGGCGCAGGCGCCCTCTCTCGCCCTGAGAGTGTCCACGTCGTCCCTTCACCCCCGCAGGACCCCTGCATCCCGGGATAGTCGGCCCTCTGCCTCCAAGGGGCTCAAACACAAGGGGCCAGGGTGGGAGCAACCTGTCTACGTGGCGGAAAACACGGAGACCCCTCCGTCACGTCCCCACCACTGCGAAGATCCCCCTGTTCTTCCATCCGTAAAGGGGTCCCCCTTTACGGATGGAAGAACAGGGGGGAGGCCCCCAGGAGATGGCTTTTGTCCGAGCCGCGGCTGGTTAGTTTCAGGCCCAGACGTGGGGCCGCGCATGCGCAGGAAGGCCCCCAACCACAAGCAGCCCTCCGGGCAACGGGCCCCACCCTTGGCATATCGTGCCCGGTTAACAGGGTCCCTGGAGTCGTGTCCGGGGAAAGGGAAGCCCTCCGTGCCACCCAGAAGACCGCGAGTTTTCCCGTGGAACACACTTCCCGGCAGCTCTCCCACCCCCGCAAGGCAGAGTGCCCAGAGAAGACCGGGGCACCTGGGGCCGGAAAAGGGGGCCTGCAAGGTTTCGCGCCCGGTGGAGCCAGCCCCATCGAGCGGAACCCACGCCCACCGACGGGTTCTGCCGGGGGACTCAGGCCTGAGCCCTGCCTGGGCAGTTAAGAGTCTTGCCCTGGTTCAAACTGCCCCACCCTGCCCCCTGGCGGCAAACTTGGGCCTGGCAACTTCCACTCTCTAAAGTCTGGCCTAAACTCCGCAAGAAGCGACTGTGACCGCCGAGACTTCGGTCCCCCAGAGCTCCAACCCCCCTCCCCGTGAAGGCATCCGCGGCCCTCGGTCCTTGGTGTCCGCAAAAGGCAAACACCTGCGGCGAACCTGGGCCCGGGTGAGCAGGACCAGGCCGCATGGCAGGAGGCTGGGGAGGCAGCTGGAGCCATGGGGGCCAGGGCTGGGCATTTTGCCGGGGGCTCTCTCGGGGCGCAGGCGCCCTCTCTCGCCCGGAGAGTGTCCACGTCGTCCCTTGACCCCCGCAGGACCCCTGCATCCCGGGATAGGCGGCCCTCTGCCTCCAAGGGGCTCAAACACAAGGGGCCAGGGTGGGAGCAACCTGTCTACGTGGCGGAAAACACGGAGACCCCTCCGTCACGTCCCCACCACTGCGAAGATCCCCCTGGTCTTCCATCCGTAAAGGGGTCCCCCTTTACGGATGGAAGAACAGGGGGGAGGCCCCCAGGAGATGGCTTTTGTCCGAGCCGCGGCTGGTTAGTTTCAGGCCCAGACGTGGGGCCGCGCATGCGCAGGAAGGCCCCCAACCACAAGCAGCCCTCCGGGCAACGGGCCCCACCCTTGGCATATCGTGCCCGGTTAACAGGGTCCCTGGAGTCGTGTCCGGGGAAAGGGAAGCCCTCCGTGCCACCCAGAAGACCGCGAGTTTTCCCGTGGAACACACTTCCCGGCAGCTCTCCCACCCCCGCAAGGCAGAGTGCCCAGAGAAGACCGGGGCACCTGGGGCCGGAAAAGGGGGCCTGCAAGGTTTCGCGCCCGGTGGAGCCAGCCCCATCGAGCGGAACCCACGCCCACCGACGGGTTCTGCCCGGGGACTCAGGCCTGAGCCCTGCCTGGGCAGTTAAGAGTCTTGCCCTGGTTCAAACTGCCCCACCCTGCCCCCTGGCGGCAAACTTGGACCTGGCAACTTCCACTCTCTAAAGCCTGGCCTAAACTCCGCAAGAAGCGACTGTGACCGCCGAGACCTCGGTCCCCCAGAGCTCCAATCCCCCTCCCCGTGAAGGCATCCGCGGCCCTCGGTCCGTGGTGTCCGCAAAAGGCAAACACCTGCGGCGAACCTGGGCCCGGGTGAGCAGGACCAGGCCGCATGGCAGGAGGCTGGGGAGGCATGTGGAGCCATGGAGGCCAGGGCTGGGCATTTTGCCGGGGGCTCTCTCGGGGCGCAGGCGCCCTCTCTCGCCCGGAGAGTGTCCACGTCGTCCCTTGACCCCCGCAGGACCCCTGCATCCCGGGATAGGCGGCCCTCTGCCTCCAAGGGGCTCAAACACAAGGGGCCAGGGTGGGAGCAACCTGTCTACGTGGCGGAAAACACGGAGACCCCTCCGTCACGTCCCCACCACTGCGAAGATCCCCCTGGTCTTCCATCCGTAAAGGGGTCCCCCTTTACGGATGGAAGAACAGGGGGGAGGCCCCCAGGAGATGGCTTTTGTCCGAGCCGCGGCTGGTTAGTTTCAGGCCCAGACGTGGGGCCGCGCATGCGCAGGAAGGCCCCCAACCACAAGCAGCCCTCCGGGCAACGGGCCCCACCCTTGGCATATCGTGCCCGGTTAACAGGTTCCCTGGAGTCGTGTCCGGGGAAAGGGAAGCCCTCCGTGCCACCCAGAAGACCGCGAGTTTTCCCGTGGAACACACTTTCCGGCAGCTCTCCCACCCCCGCAAGGCAGAGTGCCCAGAGAAGACCGGGGCACCTGGGGCCGGAAAAGGGGGCCTGCAAGGTTTCGCGCCCGGTGGAGCCAGCCCCATCGAGCGGAACCCACGCCCACCGACGGGTTCTGCCGGGGGACACAGGCCTGAGCCCTGCCTGGGCAGTTAAGAGTCTTGCCCTGGTTCAAACTGCCCCACCCTGCCCCCTGGCGGCAAACTTGG
>NW_026527318.1:0-78660 GCF_022682495.2 Desmodus rotundus
CCCCGAGGCGGCAAACGTGCACCGAGACGCATCTACTCTCTAAAGTCTGGGCTGGACTTCCAGAGAAGGGACTGTGTCCGCTGGGACCCGGGTCCCACAGAGCTCGAACCCCCCTCCCCGTGAAGGCATCCGCGGCCTGTGGTCCTTGGTGTCCGCAAAAGGCATTCACCTGCGGAGAACCTGGGCCCAGGTGAGCGGGACCAGGCCCCACGGCAGGAGCCTAGGGAGGCCACCGGAGCCACGGGGGCCAGGGCTGGGCATTTTCCCGGGTGCTCTCTCGGGTCCCGGGCGCCCTCTCCCGCCCGGGGAGTGCCCACGCCGTCCCTTGACCCCCGCAGGACGCCTGCATCCCGCCATAAGCGGCCCACCTCCTCCATGGAGCACGGACACGGGGGGCCGGGGTGCGAGCAACTGGCCTACGTGGCGGCAAACCCGCAGACCCCTCCGTCCCGTCCCCGCCACTGCGAAGATCCCCCTGTTCTTCCATCCGTAAAGGGGTCCCCCTTTACGGATGGAAGAACAGGGCGGAGGCGCCCAGGAGATGGCTTTTGTCCGAGCCGCGGCTGGGTGGTTTTCGGGCCAAGAGGCGGGGCCGCGCAGGCGCAAGCAGGCCCCCCCACCACAAGCATCCCTCCGGGCAACGTGCCCCCCCCCGCCCCGTCTTGAGATATCAGGCCAGGTTCACAGGGTCCCTGGGCTGGTGTCAGAGTTAACGGATGCCCTCCCTGCCACCCAGAGGACCGTGCGTTTTCCCGTGGACCACACTTCCCAGCAGCCCTCCCACCCCCGCAGAGGCAGAGTGCCAGGGAAGAACTAGGGGCCTGGGGCCGGCAAGAGGGGCCGGCCACGGTTCCGCGCCAGGTGGAGCGGGTCCCGGCCGGCGGGCGGGCGGGCGGGCGGGCGGGACCCTCGTCCACGGACCGGTTCTCCCGAGGGGCGTCTGGCCTGTGCCCCGCCTGGGAGGCTAACAGCCTAGCTTCGCCTGCAACGCCCCCACCCTGCCGCAAGGCGGCAGACTTGGACCCAGCCGCTTCAACCCTCCAGTCCCTGCTGAACCACCCAAAAATGGAGTGTGACCGCTGCGACCTCAGTCCCCCAGAGCTCGAACCCCCACCTCTGTGAGGGAATGGGCGGCCTCCTGTCCTTGGCGTCCGCAACAGGCATTCACCTGCGGTGAACCTGGGCCTCGGGCGAGCAGGGCCAGGCCCCATGGTAGGAGCCCCGGGGGAGGCAATGGCAGCCTCTGCGGCCAGGCCTCGGGCTCTCCCCGGGGCTCTCTCGGGGCACGGGCACCCTCTCTCGCCTAGAGAGTGCCCACGCCGTCCCTTGACCCCCGCGAGACACCTGCTTCCCGTGATAAGAGGCCCCCTGCCTCCATGGAGCTTGGAACTCTGGGGCCGGGCTGCGGGTCACTGGGCTAAGTGGCTGGAAACGCGCAGACCCCTCCGTCCCGACCGCCCCACTGCGAAGATCCCCCTGTTCTTCCATCCGTAAGGGGGTCGCCCCTTACGGATGGAAGAACAGGGGGGAGGCCCCCAGGAGATGGCATTTGGCAGAGCCGCAGCTGGCCCGTTTCGGGCCAAGACGCGGGACCCGGCAGGTAGAGGGCAGGCAGCCCCACCAGGAGCCTCCCTCGGGGCAACGGGCCCCACCCTGGACATATCAGGCCTGCTTCACAGGGTCCCTGGGGTCCTGTCCGTGGAACTGGAAGCTCTCCCCGCCACCCAGAGGTCCGTTCCTTTTCCCGTGGACCACACTTGCCAGCGCGTCTCCCACCCCGGCAGAGGCAGAGTGCCAGGGAAGAACTAGGGACCCGGGGCCTGGATGAGGTGCGCGCCCGGGTTCCGCGCCTGGTGGGCAGGGGCCCGGGCGGGCCGGACCCACGCCCAGGGACCCCGTCTCCCGGGGGGCCTCGGGCCTGAGACCTGCCTGGGGGGCTAAGAGTCTTTCTTGGCTCCGAAGGCCCCACCCTGCCCCGAGGCGGCAAACGTGCACCGAGACGCATCTACTCTCTAAAGTCTGGGCTGGACTTCCAGAGAAGGGACTGTGTCCGCTGGGACCCGAGTCCCACAGAGCTCGAACCCCCCTCCCCGTGAAGGCATCCGCGGCCTGCGGTCCTTGGTGTCCGCAAAAGGCATTCACCTGCGGAGAACCTGGGCCCAGGTGAGCGGGACCAGGCCCCACGGCAGGAGCCTAGGGAGGCCACCGGAGCCACGGGGGCCAGGGCTGGGCATTTTCCCGGGTGCTCTCTCGGGTCCCGGGCGCCCTCTCCCGCCCGGGGAGTGCCCACGCCGTCCCTTGACCCCCGCAGGACGCCTGCATCCCGCCATAAGCGGCCCACCTCCTCCATGGAGCACGGACACGGGGGGCCGGGGTGCGAGCAACTGGCCTACGTGGCGGCAAACCCGCAGACCCCTCCGTCCCGTCCCCGCCACTGCGAAGATCCCCCTGTTCTTCCATCCGTAAAGGGGTCCCCCTTTACGGATGGAAGAACAGGGGGGAGGCGCCCAGGAGATGGCTTTTGTCCGAGCCGCGGCTGGGTGGTTTTCGGGCCAAGAGGCGGGGCCGCGCAGGCGCAAGCAGGCCCCCCCACCACAAGCATCCCTCCGGGCAACGTGCCCCCCCCGCCCCGCCTTGAGATATCAGGCCAGGTTCACAGGGTCCCTGGGCTGGTGTCAGAGTTAACGGATGCCCTCCCTGCCACCCAGAGGACCGTGCGTTTTCCCGTGGACCACACTTCCCAGCAGCCCTCCCACCCCCGCAGAGGCAGAGTGCCAGGGAAGAACTAGGGGCCTGGGGCCGGCAAGAGGGGCCGGCCACGGTTCCGCGCCAGGTGGAGCGGGTCCCGGCCGGCGGGCGGGCGGGCGGGCGGGCGGGACCCTCGTCCACGGACCGGTTCTCCCGAGGGGCGTCTGGCCTGTGCCCCGCCTGGGAGGCTAACAGCCTAGCTTCGCCTGCAACGCCCCCACCCTGCCGCAAGGCGGCAGACTTGGACCCAGCCGCTTCAACCCTCCAGTCCCTGCTGAACCACCCAAAAATGGAGTGTGACCGCTGCGACCTCAGTCCCCCAGAGCTCGAACCCCCACCTCTGTGAGGGAATGGGCGGCCTCCTGTCCTTGGCGTCCGCAACAGGCATTCACCTGCGGTGAACCTGGGCCTCGGGCGAGCAGGGCCAGGCCCCATGGTAGGAGCCCCGGGGGAGGCAATGGCAGCCTCTGCGGCCAGGCCTCGGGCTCTCCCCGGGGCTCTCTCGGGGCACGGGCACCCTCTCTCGCCTAGAGAGTGCCCACGCCGTCCCTTGACCCCCGCGAGACACCTGCTTCCCGTGATAAGAGGCCCCCTGCCTCCATGGAGCTTGGAACTCTGGGGCCGGGCTGCGGGTCACTGGGCTAAGGGGCTGGAAACGCGCAGACCCCTCCGTCCCGACCGCCCCACTGCGAAGATCCCCCTGTTCTTCCATCCGTAAGGGGGTCGCCCCTTACGGATGGAAGAACAGGGGGGAGGCCCCCAGGAGATGGCATTTGGCAGAGCCGCAGCTGGCCCGTTTCGGGCCAAGACGCGGGACCCGGCAGGTAGAGGGCAGGCAGCCCCACCAGGAGCCTCCCTCGGGGCAACGGGCCCCACCCTGGACATATCAGGCCTGCTTCACAGGGTCCCTGGGGTCCTGTCCGTGGAACTGGAAGCTCTCCCCGCCACCCAGAGGTCCGTTCCTTTTCCCGTGGACCACACTTGCCAGCGCGTCTCCCACCCCGGCAGAGGCAGAGTGCCAGGGAAGAACTAGGGACCCGGGGCCTGGATGAGGTGCGCGCCCGGGTTCCGCGCCTGGTGGGCAGGGGCCCGGGCGGGCCGGACCCACGCCCAGGGACCCCGTCTCCCGGGGGGCCTCGGGCCTGAGACCTGCCTGGGGGGCTAAGAGTCTTTCTTGGCTCCGAAGGCCCCACCCTGCCCCGAGGCGGCAAACGTGCACCGAGACGCATCTACTCTCTAAAGTCTGGGCTGGACTTCCAGAGAAGGGACTGTGTCCGCTGGGACCCGGGTCCCACAGAGCTCGAACCCCCCTCCCCGTGAAGGCATCCGCGGCCTGTGGTCCTTGGTGTCCGCAAAAGGCATTCACCTGCGGAGAACCTGGGCCCAGGTGAGCGGGACCAGGCCCCACGGCAGGAGCACCTAGGGAGGCCACCGGAGCCACGGGGGCCAGGGCTGGGCATTTTCCCGGGTGCTCTCTCGGGTCCCGGGCGCCCTCTCCCGCCCGGGGAGTGCCCACGCCGTCCCTTGACCCCCGCAGGACGCCTGCATCCCGCCATAAGCGGCCCACCTCCTCCATGGAGCACGGACACGGGGGGCCGGGGTGCGAGCAACTGGCCTACGTGGCGGCAAACCCGCAGACCCCTCCGTCCCGTCCCCGCCACTGCGAAGATCCCCCTGTTCTTCCATCCGTAAAGGGGTCCCCCTTTACGGATGGAAGAACAGGGCGGAGGCGCCCAGGAGATGGCTTTTGTCCGAGCCGCGGCTGGGTGGTTTTCGGGCCAAGAGGCGGGGCCGCGCAGGCGCAAGCAGGCCCCCCCACCACAAGCATCCCTCCGGGCAACGTGCCCCCCCCCGCCCCGTCTTGAGATATCAGGCCAGGTTCACAGGGTCCCTGGGCTGGTGTCAGAGTTAACGGATGCCCTCCCTGCCACCCAGAGGACCGTGCGTTTTCCCGTGGACCACACTTCCCAGCAGCCCTCCCACCCCCGCAGAGGCAGAGTGCCAGGGAAGAACTAGGGGCCTGGGGCCGGCAAGAGGGGCCGGCCACGGTTCCGCGCCAGGTGGAGCGGGTCCCGGCCGGCGGGCGGGCGGGCGGGCGGGCGGGACCCTCGTCCACGGACCGGTTCTCCCGAGGGGCGTCTGGCCTGTGCCCCGCCTGGGAGGCTAACAGCCTAGCTTCGCCTGCAACGCCCCCACCCTGCCGCAAGGCGGCAGACTTGGACCCAGCCGCTTCAACCCTCCAGTCCCTGCTGAACCACCCAAAAATGGAGTGTGACCGCTGCGACCTCAGTCCCCCAGAGCTCGAACCCCCACCTCTGTGAGGGAATGGGCGGCCTCCTGTCCTTGGCGTCCGCAACAGGCATTCACCTGCGGTGAACCTGGGCCTCGGGCGAGCAGGGCCAGGCCCCATGGTAGGAGCCCCGGGGGAGGCAATGGCAGCCTCTGCGGCCAGGCCTCGGGCTCTCCCCGGGGCTCTCTCGGGGCACGGGCACCCTCTCTCGCCTAGAGAGTGCCCACGCCGTCCCTTGACCCCCGCGAGACACCTGCTTCCCGTGATAAGAGGCCCCCTGCCTCCATGGAGCTTGGAACTCTGGGGCCGGGCTGCGGGTCACTGGGCTAAGTGGCTGGAAACGCGCAGACCCCTCCGTCCCGACCGCCCCACTGCGAAGATCCCCCTGTTCTTCCATCCGTAAGGGGGTCGCCCCTTACGGATGGAAGAACAGGGGGGAGGCCCCCAGGAGATGGCATTTGGCAGAGCCGCAGCTGGCCCGTTTCGGGCCAAGACGCGGGACCCGGCAGGTAGAGGGCAGGCAGCCCCACCAGGAGCCTCCCTCGGGGCAACGGGCCCCACCCTGGACATATCAGGCCTGCTTCACAGGGTCCCTGGGGTCCTGTCCGTGGAACTGGAAGCTCTCCCCGCCACCCAGAGGTCCGTTCCTTTTCCCGTGGACCACACTTGCCAGCGCGTCTCCCACCCCGGCAGAGGCAGAGTGCCAGGGAAGAACTAGGGACCCGGGGCCTGGATGAGGTGCGCGCCCGGGTTCCGCGCCTGGTGGGCAGGGGCCCGGGCGGGCCGGACCCACGCCCAGGGACCCCGTCTCCCGGGGGGCCTCGGGCCTGAGACCTGCCTGGGGGGCTAAGAGTCTTTCTTGGCTCCGAAGGCCCCACCCTGCCCCGAGGCGGCAAACGTGCACCGAGACGCATCTACTCTCTAAAGTCTGGGCTGGACTTCCAGAGAAGGGACTGTGTCCGCTGGGACCCGGGTCCCACAGAGCTCGAACCCCCCTCCCCGTGAAGGCATCCGCGGCCTGTGGTCCTTGGTGTCCGCAAAAGGCATTCACCTGCGGAGAACCTGGGCCCAGGTGAGCGGGACCAGGCCCCACGGCAGGAGCACCTAGGGAGGCCACCGGAGCCACGGGGGCCAGGGCTGGGCATTTTCCCGGGTGCTCTCTCGGGTCCCGGGCGCCCTCTCCCGCCCGGGGAGTGCCCACGCCGTCCCTTGACCCCCGCAGGACGCCTGCATCCCGCCATAAGCGGCCCACCTCCTCCATGGAGCACGGACACGGGGGGCCGGGGTGCGAGCAACTGGCCTACGTGGCGGCAAACCCGCAGACCCCTCCGTCCCGTCCCCGCCACTGCGAAGATCCCCCTGTTCTTCCATCCGTAAAGGGGTCCCCCTTTACGGATGGAAGAACAGGGGGGAGGCGCCCAGGAGATGGCTTTTGTCCGAGCCGCGGCTGGGTGGTTTTCGGGCCAAGAGGCGGGGCCGCGCAGGCGCAAGCAGGCCCCCCCACCACAAGCATCCCTCCGGGCAACGTGCCCCCCCCGCCCCGCCTTGAGATATCAGGCCAGGTTCACAGGGTCCCTGGGCTGGTGTCAGAGTTAACGGATGCCCTCCCTGCCACCCAGAGGACCGTGCGTTTTCCCGTGGACCACACTTCCCAGCAGCCCTCCCACCCCCGCAGAGGCAGAGTGCCAGGGAAGAACTAGGGGCCTGGGGCCGGCAAGAGGGGCCGGCCACGGTTCCGCGCCAGGTGGAGCGGGTCCCGGCCGGCGGGCGGGCGGGCGGGCGGGCGGGACCCTCGTCCACGGACCGGTTCTCCCGAGGGGCGTCTGGCCTGTGCCCCGCCTGGGAGGCTAACAGCCTAGCTTCGCCTGCAACGCCCCCACCCTGCCGCAAGGCGGCAGACTTGGACCCAGCCGCTTCAACCCTCCAGTCCCTGCTGAACCACCCAAAAATGGAGTGTGACCGCTGCGACCTCAGTCCCCCAGAGCTCGAACCCCCACCTCTGTGAGGGAATGGGCGGCCTCCTGTCCTTGGCGTCCGCAACAGGCATTCACCTGCGGTGAACCTGGGCCTCGGGCGAGCAGGGCCAGGCCCCATGGTAGGAGCCCCGGGGGAGGCAATGGCAGCCTCTGCGGCCAGGCCTCGGGCTCTCCCCGGGGCTCTCTCGGGGCACGGGCACCCTCTCTCGCCTAGAGAGTGCCCACGCCGTCCCTTGACCCCCGCGAGACACCTGCTTCCCGTGATAAGAGGCCCCCTGCCTCCATGGAGCTTGGAACTCTGGGGCCGGGCTGCGGGTCACTGGGCTAAGTGGCTGGAAACGCGCAGACCCCTCCGTCCCGACCGCCCCACTGCGAAGATCCCCCTGTTCTTCCATCCGTAAGGGGGTCGCCCCTTACGGATGGAAGAACAGGGGGGAGGCCCCCAGGAGATGGCATTTGGCAGAGCCGCAGCTGGCCCGTTTCGGGCCAAGACGCGGGACCCGGCAGGTAGAGGGCAGGCAGCCCCACCAGGAGCCTCCCTCGGGGCAACGGGCCCCACCCTGGACATATCAGGCCTGCTTCACAGGGTCCCTGGGGTCCTGTCCGTGGAACTGGAAGCTCTCCCCGCCACCCAGAGGTCCGTTCCTTTTCCCGTGGACCACACTTGCCAGCGCGTCTCCCACCCCGGCAGAGGCAGAGTGCCAGGGAAGAACTAGGGACCCGGGGCCTGGATGAGGTGCGCGCCCGGGTTCCGCGCCTGGTGGGCAGGGGCCCGGGCGGGCCGGACCCACGCCCAGGGACCCCGTCTCCCGGGGGGCCTCGGGCCTGAGACCTGCCTGGGGGGCTAAGAGTCTTTCTTGGCTCCGAAGGCCCCACCCTGCCCCGAGGCGGCAAACGTGCACCGAGACGCATCTACTCTCTAAAGTCTGGGCTGGACTTCCAGAGAAGGGACTGTGTCCGCTGGGACCCGGGTCCCACAGAG
Source organism: Desmodus rotundus (assembly GCF_022682495.2). Lineage (NCBI taxonomy): Eukaryota > Metazoa > Chordata > Mammalia > Chiroptera > Phyllostomidae > Desmodus > Desmodus rotundus. The sequence continues at coordinate 7,997 of NW_026527318.1, forward strand.
CTCGAACCCCCCTCCCCGTGAAGGCATCCGCGGCCTGTGGTCCTTGGTGTCCGCAAAAGGCATTCACCTGCGGAGAACCTGGGCCCAGGTGAGCGGGACCAGGCCCCACGGCAGGAGCACCTAGGGAGGCCACCGGAGCCACGGGGGCCAGGGCTGGGCATTTTCCCGGGTGCTCTCTCGGGTCCCGGGCGCCCTCTCCCGCCCGGGGAGTGCCCACGCCGTCCCTTGACCCCCGCAGGACGCCTGCATCCCGCCATAAGCGGCCCACCTCCTCCATGGAGCACGGACACGGGGGGCCGGGGTGCGAGCAACTGGCCTACGTGGCGGCAAACCCGCAGACCCCTCCGTCCCGTCCCCGCCACTGCGAAGATCCCCCTGTTCTTCCATCCGTAAAGGGGTCCCCCTTTACGGATGGAAGAACAGGGGGGAGGCGCCCAGGAGATGGCTTTTGTCCGAGCCGCGGCTGGGTGGTTTTCGGGCCAAGAGGCGGGGCCGCGCAGGCGCAAGCAGGCCCCCCCACCACAAGCATCCCTCCGGGCAACGTGCCCCCCCCGCCCCGCCTTGAGATATCAGGCCAGGTTCACAGGGTCCCTGGGCTGGTGTCAGAGTTAACGGATGCCCTCCCTGCCACCCAGAGGACCGTGCGTTTTCCCGTGGACCACACTTCCCAGCAGCCCTCCCACCCCCGCAGAGGCAGAGTGCCAGGGAAGAACTAGGGGCCTGGGGCCGGCAAGAGGGGCCGGCCACGGTTCCGCGCCAGGTGGAGCGGGTCCCGGCCGGCGGGCGGGCGGGCGGGCGGGCGGGACCCTCGTCCACGGACCGGTTCTCCCGAGGGGCGTCTGGCCTGTGCCCCGCCTGGGAGGCTAACAGCCTAGCTTCGCCTGCAACGCCCCCACCCTGCCGCAAGGCGGCAGACTTGGACCCAGCCGCTTCAACCCTCCAGTCCCTGCTGAACCACCCAAAAATGGAGTGTGACCGCTGCGACCTCAGTCCCCCAGAGCTCGAACCCCCACCTCTGTGAGGGAATGGGCGGCCTCCTGTCCTTGGCGTCCGCAACAGGCATTCACCTGCGGTGAACCTGGGCCTCGGGCGAGCAGGGCCAGGCCCCATGGTAGGAGCCCCGGGGGAGGCAATGGCAGCCTCTGCGGCCAGGCCTCGGGCTCTCCCCGGGGCTCTCTCGGGGCACGGGCACCCTCTCTCGCCTAGAGAGTGCCCACGCCGTCCCTTGACCCCCGCGAGACACCTGCTTCCCGTGATAAGAGGCCCCCTGCCTCCATGGAGCTTGGAACTCTGGGGCCGGGCTGCGGGTCACTGGGCTAAGGGGCTGGAAACGCGCAGACCCCTCCGTCCCGACCGCCCCACTGCGAAGATCCCCCTGTTCTTCCATCCGTAAGGGGGTCGCCCCTTACGGATGGAAGAACAGGGGGGAGGCCCCCAGGAGATGGCATTTGGCAGAGCCGCAGCTGGCCCGTTTCGGGCCAAGACGCGGGACCCGGCAGGTAGAGGGCAGGCAGCCCCACCAGGAGCCTCCCTCGGGGCAACGGGCCCCACCCTGGACATATCAGGCCTGCTTCACAGGGTCCCTGGGGTCCTGTCCGTGGAACTGGAAGCTCTCCCCGCCACCCAGAGGTCCGTTCCTTTTCCCGTGGACCACACTTGCCAGCGCGTCTCCCACCCCGGCAGAGGCAGAGTGCCAGGGAAGAACTAGGGACCCGGGGCCTGGATGAGGTGCGCGCCCGGGTTCCGCGCCTGGTGGGCAGGGGCCCGGGCGGGCCGGACCCACGCCCAGGGACCCGGTCTCCCGGGGGGCCTCGGGCCTGAGACCTGCCTGGGGGGCTAAGAGTCTTTCTTGGCTCCGAAGGCCCCACCCTGCCCCGAGGCGGCAAACGTGCACCGAGACGCATCTACTCTCTAAAGTCTGGGCTGGACTTCCAGAGAAGGGACTGTGTCCGCTGGGACCCGGGTCCCACAGAGCTCGAACCCCCCTCCCCGTGAAGGCATCCGCGGCCTGTGGTCCTTGGTGTCCGCAAAAGGCATTCACCTGCGGAGAACCTGGGCCCAGGTGAGCGGGACCAGGCCCCACGGCAGGAGCACCTAGGGAGGCCACCGGAGCCACGGGGGCCAGGGCTGGGCATTTTCCCGGGTGCTCTCTCGGGTCCCGGGCGCCCTCTCCCGCCCGGGGAGTGCCCACGCCGTCCCTTGACCCCCGCAGGACGCCTGCATCCCGCCATAAGCGGCCCACCTCCTCCATGGAGCACGGACACGGGGGGCCGGGGTGCGAGCAACTGGCCTACGTGGCGGCAAACCCGCAGACCCCTCCGTCCCGTCCCCGCCACTGCGAAGATCCCCCTGTTCTTCCATCCGTAAAGGGGTCCCCCTTTACGGATGGAAGAACAGGGGGGAGGCGCCCAGGAGATGGCTTTTGTCCGAGCCGCGGCTGGGTGGTTTTCGGGCCAAGAGGCGGGGCCGCGCAGGCGCAAGCAGGCCCCCCCACCACAAGCATCCCTCCGGGCAACGTGCCCCCCCCGCCCCGCCTTGAGATATCAGGCCAGGTTCACAGGGTCCCTGGGCTGGTGTCAGAGTTAACGGATGCCCTCCCTGCCACCCAGAGGACCGTGCGTTTTCCCGTGGACCACACTTCCCAGCAGCCCTCCCACCCCCGCAGAGGCAGAGTGCCAGGGAAGAACTAGGGGCCTGGGGCCGGCAAGAGGGGCCGGCCACGGTTCCGCGCCAGGTGGAGCGGGTCCCGGCCGGCGGGCGGGCGGGCGGGCGGGCGGGACCCTCGTCCACGGACCGGTTCTCCCGAGGGGCGTCTGGCCTGTGCCCCGCCTGGGAGGCTAACAGCCTAGCTTCGCCTGCAACGCCCCCACCCTGCCGCAAGGCGGCAGACTTGGACCCAGCCGCTTCAACCCTCCAGTCCCTGCTGAACCACCCAAAAATGGAGTGTGACCGCTGCGACCTCAGTCCCCCAGAGCTCGAACCCCCACCTCTGTGAGGGAATGGGCGGCCTCCTGTCCTTGGCGTCCGCAACAGGCATTCACCTGCGGTGAACCTGGGCCTCGGGCGAGCAGGGCCAGGCCCCATGGTAGGAGCCCCGGGGGAGGCAATGGCAGCCTCTGCGGCCAGGCCTCGGGCTCTCCCCGGGGCTCTCTCGGGGCACGGGCACCCTCTCTCGCCTAGAGAGTGCCCACGCCGTCCCTTGACCCCCGCGAGACACCTGCTTCCCGTGATAAGAGGCCCCCTGCCTCCATGGAGCTTGGAACTCTGGGGCCGGGCTGCGGGTCACTGGGCTAAGTGGCTGGAAACGCGCAGACCCCTCCGTCCCGACCGCCCCACTGCGAAGATCCCCCTGTTCTTCCATCCGTAAGGGGGTCGCCCCTTACGGATGGAAGAACAGGGGGGAGGCCCCCAGGAGATGGCATTTGGCAGAGCCGCAGCTGGCCCGTTTCGGGCCAAGACGCGGGACCCGGCAGGTAGAGGGCAGGCAGCCCCACCAGGAGCCTCCCTCGGGGCAACGGGCCCCACCCTGGACATATCAGGCCTGCTTCACAGGGTCCCTGGGGTCCTGTCCGTGGAACTGGAAGCTCTCCCCGCCACCCAGAGGTCCGTTCCTTTTCCCGTGGACCACACTTGCCAGCGCGTCTCCCACCCCGGCAGAGGCAGAGTGCCAGGGAAGAACTAGGGACCCGGGGCCTGGATGAGGTGCGCGCCCGGGTTCCGCGCCTGGTGGGCAGGGGCCCGGGCGGGCCGGACCCACGCCCAGGGACCCCGTCTCCCGGGGGGCCTCGGGCCTGAGACCTGCCTGGGGGGCTAAGAGTCTTTCTTGGCTCCGAAGGCCCCACCCTGCCCCGAGGCGGCAAACGTGCACCGAGACGCATCTACTCTCTAAAGTCTGGGCTGGACTTCCAGAGAAGGGACTGTGTCCGCTGGGACCCGGGTCCCACAGAGCTCGAACCCCCCTCCCCGTGAAGGCATCCGCGGCCTGTGGTCCTTGGTGTCCGCAAAAGGCATTCACCTGCGGAGAACCTGGGCCCAGGTGAGCGGGACCAGGCCCCACGGCAGGAGCACCTAGGGAGGCCACCGGAGCCACGGGGGCCAGGGCTGGGCATTTTCCCGGGTGCTCTCTCGGGTCCCGGGCGCCCTCTCCCGCCCGGGGAGTGCCCACGCCGTCCCTTGACCCCCGCAGGACGCCTGCATCCCGCCATAAGCGGCCCACCTCCTCCATGGAGCACGGACACGGGGGGCCGGGGTGCGAGCAACTGGCCTACGTGGCGGCAAACCCGCAGACCCCTCCGTCCCGTCCCCGCCACTGCGAAGATCCCCCTGTTCTTCCATCCGTAAAGGGGTCCCCCTTTACGGATGGAAGAACAGGGGGGAGGCGCCCAGGAGATGGCTTTTGTCCGAGCCGCGGCTGGGTGGTTTTCGGGCCAAGAGGCGGGGCCGCGCAGGCGCAAGCAGGCCCCCCCACCACAAGCATCCCTCCGGGCAACGTGCCCCCCCCGCCCCGCCTTGAGATATCAGGCCAGGTTCACAGGGTCCCTGGGCTGGTGTCAGAGTTAACGGATGCCCTCCCTGCCACCCAGAGGACCGTGCGTTTTCCCGTGGACCACACTTCCCAGCAGCCCTCCCACCCCCGCAGAGGCAGAGTGCCAGGGAAGAACTAGGGGCCTGGGGCCGGCAAGAGGGGCCGGCCACGGTTCCGCGCCAGGTGGAGCGGGTCCCGGCCGGCGGGCGGGCGGGCGGGCGGGCGGGACCCTCGTCCACGGACCGGTTCTCCCGAGGGGCGTCTGGCCTGTGCCCCGCCTGGGAGGCTAACAGCCTAGCTTCGCCTGCAACGCCCCCACCCTGCCGCAAGGCGGCAGACTTGGACCCAGCCGCTTCAACCCTCCAGTCTCTGCTGAACCACCCAAAAATGGAGTGTGACCGCTGCGACCTCAGTCCCCCAGAGCTCGAACCCCCACCTCTGTGAGGGAATGGGCGGCCTCCTGTCCTTGGCGTCCGCAACAGGCATTCACCTGCGGTGAACCTGGGCCTCGGGCGAGCAGGGCCAGGCCCCATGGTAGGAGCCCCGGGGGAGGCAATGGCAGCCTCTGCGGCCAGGCCTCGGGCTCTCCCCGGGGCTCTCTCGGGGCACGGGCACCCTCTCTCGCCTAGAGAGTGCCCACGCCGTCCCTTGACCCCCGCGAGACACCTGCTTCCCGTGATAAGAGGCCCCCTGCCTCCATGGAGCTTGGAACTCTGGGGCCGGGCTGCGGGTCACTGGGCTAAGGGGCTGGAAACGCGCAGACCCCTCCGTCCCGACCGCCCCACTGCGAAGATCCCCCTGTTCTTCCATCCGTAAGGGGGTCGCCCCTTACGGATGGAAGAACAGGGGGGAGGCCCCCAGGAGATGGCATTTGGCAGAGCCGCAGCTGGCCCGTTTCGGGCCAAGACGCGGGACCCGGCAGGTAGAGGGCAGGCAGCCCCACCAGGAGCCTCCCTCGGGGCAACGGGCCCCACCCTGGACATATCAGGCCTGCTTCACAGGGTCCCTGGGGTCCTGTCCGTGGAACTGGAAGCTCTCCCCGCCACCCAGAGGTCCGTTCCTTTTCCCGTGGACCACACTTGCCAGCGCGTCTCCCACCCCGGCAGAGGCAGAGTGCCAGGGAAGAACTAGGGACCCGGGGCCTGGATGAGGTGCGCGCCCGGGTTCCGCGCCTGGTGGGCAGGGGCCCGGGCGGGCCGGACCCACGCCCAGGGACCCCGTCTCCCGGGGGGCCTCGGGCCTGAGACCTGCCTGGGGGGCTAAGAGTCTTTCTTGGCTCCGAAGGCCCCACCCTGCCCCGAGGCGGCAAACGTGCACCGAGACGCATCTACTCTCTAAAGTCTGGGCTGGACTTCCAGAGAAGGGACTGTGTCCGCTGGGACCCGAGTCCCACAGAGCTCGAACCCCCCTCCCCGTGAAGGCATCCGCGGCCTGCGGTCCTTGGTGTCCGCAAAAGGCATTCACCTGCGGAGAACCTGGGCCCAGGTGAGCGGGACCAGGCCCCACGGCAGGAGCCTAGGGAGGCCACCGGAGCCACGGGGGCCAGGGCTGGGCATTTTCCCGGGTGCTCTCTCGGGTCCCGGGCGCCCTCTCCCGCCCGGGGAGTGCCCACGCCGTCCCTTGACCCCCGCAGGACGCCTGCATCCCGCCATAAGCGGCCCACCTCCTCCATGGAGCACGGACACGGGGGGCCGGGGTGCGAGCAACTGGCCTACGTGGCGGCAAACCCGCAGACCCCTCCGTCCCGTCCCCGCCACTGCGAAGATCCCCCTGTTCTTCCATCCGTAAAGGGGTCCCCCTTTACGGATGGAAGAACAGGGGGAGGCGCCCAGGAGATGGCTTTTGTCCGAGCCGCGGCTGGGTGGTTTTCGGGCCAAGAGGCGGGGCCGCGCAGGCGCAAGCAGGCCCCCCCACCACAAGCATCCCTCCGGGCAACGTGCCCCCCCCGCCCCGCCTTGAGATATCAGGCCAGGTTCACAGGGTCCCTGGGCTGGTGTCAGAGTTAACGGATGCCCTCCCTGCCACCCAGAGGACCGTGCGTTTTCCCGTGGACCACACTTCCCAGCAGCCCTCCCACCCCCGCAGAGGCAGAGTGCCAGGGAAGAACTAGGGGCCTGGGGCCGGCAAGAGGGGCCGGCCACGGTTCCGCGCCAGGTGGAGCGGGTCCCGGCCGGCGGGCGGGCGGGCGGGCGGGCGGGACCCTCGTCCACGGACCGGTTCTCCCGAGGGGCGTCTGGCCTGTGCCCCGCCTGGGAGGCTAACAGCCTAGCTTCGCCTGCAACGCCCCCACCCTGCCGCAAGGCGGCAGACTTGGACCCAGCCGCTTCAACCCTCCAGTCCCTGCTGAACCACCCAAAAATGGAGTGTGACCGCTGCGACCTCAGTCCCCCAGAGCTCGAACCCCCACCTCTGTGAGGGAATGGGCGGCCTCCTGTCCTTGGCGTCCGCAACAGGCATTCACCTGCGGTGAACCTGGGCCTCGGGCGAGCAGGGCCAGGCCCCATGGTAGGAGCCCCGGGGGAGGCAATGGCAGCCTCTGCGGCCAGGCCTCGGGCTCTCCCCGGGGCTCTCTCGGGGCACGGGCACCCTCTCTCGCCTAGAGAGTGCCCACGCCGTCCCTTGACCCCCGCGAGACACCTGCTTCCCGTGATAAGAGGCCCCCTGCCTCCATGGAGCTTGGAACTCTGGGGCCGGGCTGCGGGTCACTGGGCTAAGGGGCTGGAAACGCGCAGACCCCTCCGTCCCGACCGCCCCACTGCGAAGATCCCCCTGTTCTTCCATCCGTAAGGGGGTCGCCCCTTACGGATGGAAGAACAGGGGGGAGGCCCCCAGGAGATGGCATTTGGCAGAGCCGCAGCTGGCCCGTTTCGGGCCAAGACGCGGGACCCGGCAGGTAGAGGGCAGGCAGCCCCACCAGGAGCCTCCCTCGGGGCAACGGGCCCCACCCTGGACATATCAGGCCTGCTTCACAGGGTCCCTGGGGTCCTGTCCGTGGAACTGGAAGCTCTCCCCGCCACCCAGAGGTCCGTTCCTTTTCCCGTGGACCACACTTGCCAGCGCGTCTCCCACCCCGGCAGAGGCAGAGTGCCAGGGAAGAACTAGGGACCCGGGGCCTGGATGAGGTGCGCGCCCGGGTTCCGCGCCTGGTGGGCAGGGGCCCGGGCGGGCCGGACCCACGCCCAGGGACCCCGTCTCCCGGGGGGCCTCGGGCCTGAGACCTGCCTGGGGGGCTAAGAGTCTTTCTTGGCTCCGAAGGCCCCACCCTGCCCCGAGGCGGCAAACGTGCACCGAGACGCATCTACTCTCTAAAGTCTGGGCTGGACTTCCAGAGAAGGGACTGTGTCCGCTGGGACCCGGGTCCCACAGAGCTCGAACCCCCCTCCCCGTGAAGGCATCCGCGGCCTGTGGTCCTTGGTGTCCGCAAAAGGCATTCACCTGCGGAGAACCTGGGCCCAGGTGAGCGGGACCAGGCCCCACGGCAGGAGCACCTAGGGAGGCCACCGGAGCCACGGGGGCCAGGGCTGGGCATTTTCCCGGGTGCTCTCTCGGGTCCCGGGCGCCCTCTCCCGCCCGGGGAGTGCCCACGCCGTCCCTTGACCCCCGCAGGACGCCTGCATCCCGCCATAAGCGGCCCACCTCCTCCATGGAGCACGGACACGGGGGGCCGGGGTGCGAGCAACTGGCCTACGTGGCGGCAAACCCGCAGACCCCTCCGTCCCGTCCCCGCCACTGCGAAGATCCCCCTGTTCTTCCATCCGTAAAGGGGTCCCCCTTTACGGATGGAAGAACAGGGGGGAGGCGCCCAGGAGATGGCTTTTGTCCGAGCCGCGGCTGGGTGGTTTTCGGGCCAAGAGGCGGGGCCGCGCAGGCGCAAGCAGGCCCCCCCACCACAAGCATCCCTCCGGGCAACGTGCCCCCCCCGCCCCGCCTTGAGATATCAGGCCAGGTTCACAGGGTCCCTGGGCTGGTGTCAGAGTTAACGGATGCCCTCCCTGCCACCCAGAGGACCGTGCGTTTTCCCGTGGACCACACTTCCCAGCAGCCCTCCCACCCCCGCAGAGGCAGAGTGCCAGGGAAGAACTAGGGGCCTGGGGCCGGCAAGAGGGGCCGGCCACGGTTCCGCGCCAGGTGGAGCGGGTCCCGGCCGGCGGGCGGGCGGGCGGGCGGGCGGGACCCTCGTCCACGGACCGGTTCTCCCGAGGGGAGTCTGGCCTGTGCCCCGCCTGGGAGGCTAACAGCCTAGCTTCGCCTGCAACGCCCCCACCCTGCCGCAAGGCGGCAGACTTGGACCCAGCCGCTTCAACCCTCCAGTCCCTGCTGAACCACCCAAAAATGGAGTGTGACCGCTGCGACCTCAGTCCCCCAGAGCTCGAACCCCCACCTCTGTGAGGGAATGGGCGGCCTCCTGTCCTTGGCGTCCGCAACAGGCATTCACCTGCGGTGAACCTGGGCCTCGGGCGAGCAGGGCCAGGCCCCATGGTAGGAGCCCCGGGGGAGGCAATGGCAGCCTCTGCGGCCAGGCCTCGGGCTCTCCCCGGGGCTCTCTCGGGGCACGGGCACCCTCTCTCGCCTAGAGAGTGCCCACGCCGTCCCTTGACCCCCGCGAGACACCTGCTTCCCGTGATAAGAGGCCCCCTGCCTCCATGGAGCTTGGAACTCTGGGGCCGGGCTGCGGGTCACTGGGCTAAGGGGCTGGAAACGCGCAGACCCCTCCGTCCCGACCGCCCCACTGCGAAGATCCCCCTGTTCTTCCATCCGTAAGGGGGTCGCCCCTTACGGATGGAAGAACAGGGGGGAGGCCCCCAGGAGATGGCATTTGGCAGAGCCGCAGCTGGCCCGTTTCGGGCCAAGACGCGGGACCCGGCAGGTAGAGGGCAGGCAGCCCCACCAGGAGCCTCCCTCGGGGCAACGGGCCCCACCCTGGACATATCAGGCCTGCTTCACAGGGTCCCTGGGGTCCTGTCCGTGGAACTGGAAGCTCTCCCCGCCACCCAGAGGTCCGTTCCTTTTCCCGTGGACCACACTTGCCAGCGCGTCTCCCACCCCGGCAGAGGCAGAGTGCCAGGGAAGAACTAGGGACCCGGGGCCTGGATGAGGTGCGCGCCCGGGTTCCGCGCCTGGTGGGCAGGGGCCCGGGCGGGCCGGACCCACGCCCAGGGACCCCGTCTCCAGGGGGGCCTCGGGCCTGAGACCTGCCTGGGGGGCTAAGAGTCTTTCTTGGCTCCGAAGGCCCCACCCTGCCCCGAGGCGGCAAACGTGCACCGAGACGCATCTACTCTCTAAAGTCTGGGCTGGACTTCCAGAGAAGGGACTGTGTCCGCTGGGACCCGGGTCCCACAGAGCTCGAACCCCCCTCCCCGTGAAGGCATCCGCGGCCTGCTGTCCTTGGTGTCCGCAAAAGGCATTCACCTGCGGAGAACCTGGGCCCAGGTGAGCGGGACCAGGCCCCACGGCAGGAGCCTAGGGAGGCCACCGGAGCCACGGGGGCCAGGGCTGGGCATTTTCCCGGGTGCTCTCTCGGGTCCCGGGCGCCCTCTCCCGCCCGGGGAGTGCCCACGCCGTCCCTTGACCCCCGCAGGACGCCTGCATCCCGCCATAAGCGGCCCACCTCCTCCATGGAGCACGGACACGGGGGGCCGGGGTGCGAGCAACTGGCCTACGTGGCGGCAAACCCGCAGACCCCTCCGTCCCGTCCCCGCCACTGCGAAGATCCCCCTGTTCTTCCATCCGTAAAGGGGTCCCCCTTTACGGATGGAAGAACAGGGGGGAGGCGCCCAGGAGATGGCTTTTGTCCGAGCCGCGGCTGGGTGGTTTTCGGGCCAAGAGGCGGGGCCGCGCAGGCGCAAGCAGGCCCCCCCACCACAAGCATCCCTCCGGGCAACGTGCCCCCCCCGCCCCGCCTTGAGATATCAGGCCAGGTTCACAGGGTCCCTGGGCTGGTGTCAGAGTTAACGGATGCCCTCCCTGCCACCCAGAGGACCGTGCGTTTTCCCGTGGACCACACTTCCCAGCAGCCCTCCCACCCCCGCAGAGGCAGAGTGCCAGGGAAGAACTAGGGGCCTGGGGCCGGCAAGAGGGGCCGGCCACGGTTCCGCGCCAGGTGGAGCGGGTCCCGGCCGGCGGGCGGGCGGGCGGGCGGGCGGGACCCTCGTCCACGGACCGGTTCTCCCGAGGGGCGTCTGGCCTGTGCCCCGCCTGGGAGGCTAACAGCCTAGCTTCGCCTGCAACGCCCCCACCCTGCCGCAAGGCGGCAGACTTGGACCCAGCCGCTTCAACCCTCCAGTCCCTGCTGAACCACCCAAAAATGGAGTGTGACCGCTGCGACCTCAGTCCCCCAGAGCTCGAACCCCCACCTCTGTGAGGGAATGGGCGGCCTCCTGTCCTTGGCGTCCGCAACAGGCATTCACCTGCGGTGAACCTGGGCCTCGGGCGAGCAGGGCCAGGCCCCATGGTAGGAGCCCCGGGGGAGGCAATGGCAGCCTCTGCGGCCAGGCCTCGGGCTCTCCCCGGGGCTCTCTCGGGGCACGGGCACCCTCTCTCGCCTAGAGAGTGCCCACGCCGTCCCTTGACCCCCGCGAGACACCTGCTTCCCGTGATAAGAGGCCCCCTGCCTCCATGGAGCTTGGAACTCTGGGGCCGGGCTGCGGGTCACTGGGCTAAGTGGCTGGAAACGCGCAGACCCCTCCGTCCCGACCGCCCCACTGCGAAGATCCCCCTGTTCTTCCATCCGTAAGGGGGTCGCCCCTTACGGATGGAAGAACAGGGGGGAGGCCCCCAGGAGATGGCATTTGGCAGAGCCGCAGCTGGCCCGTTTCGGGCCTAGACGCGGGACCCGGCAGGTAGAGGGCAGGCAGCCCCACCAGGAGCCTCCCTCGGGGCAACGGGCCCCACCCTGGACATATCAGGCCTGCTTCACAGGGTCCCTGGGGTCCTGTCCGTGGAACTGGAAGCTCTCCCCGCCACCCAGAGGTCCGTTCCTTTTCCCGTGGACCACACTTGCCAGCGCGTCTCCCACCCCGGCAGAGGCAGAGTGCCAGGGAAGAACTAGGGACCCGGGGCCTGGATGAGGTGCGCGCCCGGGTTCCGCGCCTGGTGGGCAGGGGCCCGGGCGGGCCGGACCCACGCCCAGGGACCCCGTCTCCCGGGGGGCCTCGGGCCTGAGACCTGCCTGGGGGGCTAAGAGTCTTTCTTGGCTCCGAAGGCCCCACCCTGCCCCGAGGCGGCAAACGTGCACCGAGACGCATCTACTCTCTAAAGTCTGGGCTGGACTTCCAGAGAAGGGACTGTGTCCGCTGGGACCCGGGTCCCACAGAGCTCGAACCCCCCTCCCCGTGAAGGCATCCGCGGCCTGTGGTCCTTGGTGTCCGCAAAAGGCATTCACCTGCGGAGAACCTGGGCCCAGGTGAGCGGGACCAGGCCCCACGGCAGGAGCACCTAGGGAGGCCACCGGAGCCACGGGGGCCAGGGCTGGGCATTTTCCCGGGTGCTCTCTCGGGTCCCGGGCGCCCTCTCCCGCCCGGGGAGTGCCCACGCCGTCCCTTGACCCCCGCAGGACGCCTGCATCCCGCCATAAGCGGCCCACCTCCTCCATGGAGCACGGACACGGGGGGCCGGGGTGCGAGCAACTGGCCTACGTGGCGGCAAACCCGCAGACCCCTCCGTCCCGTCCCCGCCACTGCGAAGATCCCCCTGTTCTTCCATCCGTAAAGGGGTCCCCCTTTACGGATGGAAGAACAGGGGGGAGGCGCCCAGGAGATGGCTTTTGTCCGAGCCGCGGCTGGGTGGTTTTCGGGCCAAGAGGCGGGGCCGCGCAGGCGCAAGCAGGCCCCCCCACCACAAGCATCCCTCCGGGCAACGTGCCCCCCCCGCCCCGCCTTGAGATATCAGGCCAGGTTCACAGGGTCCCTGGGCTGGTGTCAGAGTTAACGGATGCCCTCCCTGCCACCCAGAGGACCGTGCGTTTTCCCGTGGACCACACTTCCCAGCAGCCCTCCCACCCCCGCAGAGGCAGAGTGCCAGGGAAGAACTAGGGGCCTGGGGCCGGCAAGAGGGGCCGGCCACGGTTCCGCGCCAGGTGGAGCGGGTCCCGGCCGGCGGGCGGGCGGGCGGGCGGGCGGGACCCTCGTCCACGGACCGGTTCTCCCGAGGGGCGTCTGGCCTGTGCCCCGCCTGGGAGGCTAACAGCCTAGCTTCGCCTGCAACGCCCCCACCCTGCCGCAAGGCGGCAGACTTGGACCCAGCCGCTTCAACCCTCCAGTCCCTGCTGAACCACCCAAAAATGGAGTGTGACCGCTGCGACCTCAGTCCCCCAGAGCTCGAACCCCCACCTCTGTGAGGGAATGGGCGGCCTCCTGTCCTTGGCGTCCGCAACAGGCATTCACCTGCGGTGAACCTGGGCCTCGGGCGAGCAGGGCCAGGCCCCATGGTAGGAGCCCCGGGGGAGGCAATGGCAGCCTCTGCGGCCAGGCCTCGGGCTCTCCCCGGGGCTCTCTCGGGGCACGGGCACCCTCTCTCGCCTAGAGAGTGCCCACGCCGTCCCTTGACCCCCGCGAGACACCTGCTTCCCGTGATAAGAGGCCCCCTGCCTCCATGGAGCTTGGAACTCTGGGGCCGGGCTGCGGGTCACTGGGCTAAGGGGCTGGAAACGCGCAGACCCCTCCGTCCCGACCGCCCCACTGCGAAGATCCCCCTGTTCTTCCATCCGTAAGGGGGTCGCCCCTTACGGATGGAAGAACAGGGGGGAGGCCCCCAGGAGATGGCATTTGGCAGAGCCGCAGCTGGCCCGTTTCGGGCCAAGACGCGGGACCCGGCAGGTAGAGGGCAGGCAGCCCCACCAGGAGCCTCCCTCGGGGCAACGGGCCCCACCCTGGACATATCAGGCCTGCTTCACAGGGTCCCTGGGGTCCTGTCCGTGGAACTGGAAGCTCTCCCCGCCACCCAGAGGTCCGTTCCTTTTCCCGTGGACCACACTTGCCAGCGCGTCTCCCACCCCGGCAGAGGCAGAGTGCCAGGGAAGAACTAGGGACCCGGGGCCTGGCTGAGGTGCGCGCCCGGGTTCCGCGCCTGGTGGGCAGGGGCCCGGGCGGGCCGGACCCACGCCCAGGGACCCCGTCTCCCGGGGGGCCTCGGGCCTGAGACCTGCCTGGGGGGCTAAGAGTCTTTCTTGGCTCCGAAGGCCCCACCCTGCCCCGAGGCGGCAAACGTGCACCGAGACGCATCTACTCTCTAAAGTCTGGGCTGGACTTCCAGAGAAGGGACTGTGTCCGCTGGGACCCGGGTCCCACAGAGCTCGAACCCCCCTCCCCGTGAAGGCATCCGCGGCCTGTGGTCCTTGGTGTCCGCAAAAGGCATTCACCTGCGGAGAACCTGGGCCCAGGTGAGCGGGACCAGGCCCCACGGCAGGAGCACCTAGGGAGGCCACCGGAGCCACGGGGGCCAGGGCTGGGCATTTTCCCGGGTGCTCTCTCGGGTCCCGGGCGCCCTCTCCCGCCCGGGGAGTGCCCACGCCGTCCCTTGACCCCCGCAGGACGCCTGCATCCCGCCATAAGCGGCCCACCTCCTCCATGGAGCACGGACACGGGGGGCCGGGGTGCGAGCAACTGGCCTACGTGGCGGCAAACCCGCAGACCCCTCCGTCCCGTCCCCGCCACTGCGAAGATCCCCCTGTTCTTCCATCCGTAAAGGGGTCCCCCTTTACGGATGGAAGAACAGGGGGGAGGCGCCCAGGAGATGGCTTTTGTCCGAGCCGCGGCTGGGTGGTTTTCGGGCCAAGAGGCGGGGCCGCGCAGGCGCAAGCAGGCCCCCCCACCACAAGCATCCCTCCGGGCAACGTGCCCCCCCCGCCCCGCCTTGAGATATCAGGCCAGGTTCACAGGGTCCCTGGGCTGGTGTCAGAGTTAACGGATGCCCTCCCTGCCACCCAGAGGACCGTGCGTTTTCCCGTGGACCACACTTCCCAGCAGCCCTCCCACCCCCGCAGAGGCAGAGTGCCAGGGAAGAACTAGGGGCCTGGGGCCGGCAAGAGGGGCCGGCCACGGTTCCGCGCCAGGTGGAGCGGGTCCCGGCCGGCGGGCGGGCGGGCGGGCGGGCGGGACCCTCGTCCACGGACCGGTTCTCCCGAGGGGCGTCTGGCCTGTGCCCCGCCTGGGAGGCTAACAGCCTAGCTTCGCCTGCAACGCCCCCACCCTGCCGCAAGGCGGCAGACTTGGACCCAGCCGCTTCAACCCTCCAGTCCCTGCTGAACCACCCAAAAATGGAGTGTGACCGCTGCGACCTCAGTCCCCCAGAGCTCGAACCCCCACCTCTGTGAGGGAATGGGCGGCCTCCTGTCCTTGGCGTCCGCAACAGGCATTCACCTGCGGTGAACCTGGGCCTCGGGCGAGCAGGGCCAGGCCCCATGGTAGGAGCCCCGGGGGAGGCAATGGCAGCCTCTGCGGCCAGGCCTCGGGCTCTCCCCGGGGCTCTCTCGGGGCACGGGCACCCTCTCTCGCCTAGAGAGTGCCCACGCCGTCCCTTGACCCCCGCGAGACACCTGCTTCCCGTGATAAGAGGCCCCCTGCCTCCATGGAGCTTGGAACTCTGGGGCCGGGCTGCGGGTCACTGGGCTAAGTGGCTGGAAACGCGCAGACCCCTCCGTCCCGACCGCCCCACTGCGAAGATCCCCCTGTTCTTCCATCCGTAAGGGGGTCGCCCCTTACGGATGGAAGAACAGGGGGGAGGCCCCCAGGAGATGGCATTTGGCAGAGCCGCAGCTGGCCCGTTTCGGGCCAAGACGCGGGACCCGGCAGGTAGAGGGCAGGCAGCCCCACCAGGAGCCTCCCTCGGGGCAACGGGCCCCACCCTGGACATATCAGGCCTGCTTCACAGGGTCCCTGGGGTCCTGTCCGTGGAACTGGAAGCTCTCCCCGCCACCCAGAGGTCCGTTCCTTTTCCCGTGGACCACACTTGCCAGCGCGTCTCCCACCCCGGCAGAGGCAGAGTGCCAGGGAAGAACTAGGGACCCGGGGCCTGGCTGAGGTGCGCGCCCGGGTTCCGCGCCTGGTGGGCAGGGGCCCGGGCGGGCCGGACCCACGCCCAGGGACCCCGTCTCCCGGGGGGCCTCGGGCCTGAGACCTGCCTGGGGGGCTAAGAGTCTTTCTTGGCTCCGAAGGCCCCACCCTGCCCCGAGGCGGCAAACGTGCACCGAGACGCATCTACTCTCTAAAGTCTGGGCTGGACTTCCAGAGAAGGGACTGTGTCCGCTGGGACCCGGGTCCCACAGAGCTCGAACCCCCCTCCCCGTGAAGGCATCCGCGGCCTGTGGTCCTTGGTGTCCGCAAAAGGCATTCACCTGCGGAGAACCTGGGCCCAGGTGAGCGGGACCAGGCCCCACGGCAGGAGCACCTAGGGAGGCCACCGGAGCCACGGGGGCCAGGGCTGGGCATTTTCCCGGGTGCTCTCTCGGGTCCCGGGCGCCCTCTCCCGCCCGGGGAGTGCCCACGCCGTCCCTTGACCCCCGCAGGACGCCTGCATCCCGCCATAAGCGGCCCACCTCCTCCATGGAGCACGGACACGGGGGGCCGGGGTGCGAGCAACTGGCCTACGTGGCGGCAAACCCGCAGACCCCTCCGTCCCGTCCCCGCCACTGCGAAGATCCCCCTGTTCTTCCATCCGTAAAGGGGTCCCCCTTTACGGATGGAAGAACAGGGGGGAGGCGCCCAGGAGATGGCTTTTGTCCGAGCCGCGGCTGGGTGGTTTTCGGGCCAAGAGGCGGGGCCGCGCAGGCGCAAGCAGGCCCCCCCACCACAAGCATCCCTCCGGGCAACGTGCCCCCCCCCGCCCCGCCTTGAGATATCAGGCCAGGTTCACAGGGTCCCTGGGCTGGTGTCAGAGTTAACGGATGCCCTCCCTGCCACCCAGAGGACCGTGCGTTTTCCCGTGGACCACACTTCCCAGCAGCACTCCCACCCCCGCAGAGGCAGAGTGCCAGGGAAGAACTAGGGGCCTGGGGCCGGCAAGAGGGGCCGGCCACGGTTCCGCGCCAGGTGGAGCGGGTCCCGGCCGGCGGGCGGGCGGGCGGGCGGGCGGGACCCTCGTCCACGGACCGGTTCTCCCGAGGGGCGTCTGGCCTGTGCCCCGCCTGGGAGGCTAACAGCCTAGCTTCGCCTGCAACGCCCCCACCCTGCCGCAAGGCGGCAGACTTGGACCCAGCCGCTTCAACCCTCCAGTCCCTGCTGAACCACCCAAAAATGGAGTGTGACCGCTGCGACCTCAGTCCCCCAGAGCTCGAACCCCCACCTCTGTGAGGGAATGGGCGGCCTCCTGTCCTTGGCGTCCGCAACAGGCATTCACCTGCGGTGAACCTGGGCCTCGGGCGAGCAGGGCCAGGCCCCATGGTAGGAGCCCCGGGGGAGGCAATGGCAGCCTCTGCGGCCAGGCCTCGGGCTCTCCCCGGGGCTCTCTCGGGGCACGGGCACCCTCTCTCGCCTAGAGAGTGCCCACGCCGTCCCTTGACCCCCGCGAGACACCTGCTTCCCGTGATAAGAGGCCCCCTGCCTCCATGGAGCTTGGAACTCTGGGGCCGGGCTGCGGGTCACTGGGCTAAGTGGCTGGAAACGCGCAGACCCCTCCGTCCCGACCGCCCCACTGCGAAGATCCCCCTGTTCTTCCATCCGTAAGGGGGTCGCCCCTTACGGATGGAAGAACAGGGGGGAGGCCCCCAGGAGATGGCATTTGGCAGAGCCGCAGCTGGCCCGTTTCGGGCCAAGACGCGGGACCCGCAGGTAGAGGGCAGGCAGCCCCACCAGGAGCCTCCCTCGGGGCAACGGGCCCCACCCTGGACATATCAGGCCTGCTTCACAGGGTCCCTGGGGTCCTGTCCGTGGAACTGGAAGCTCTCCCCGCCACCCAGAGGTCCGTTCCTTTTCCCGTGGACCACACTTGCCAGCGCGTCTCCCACCCCGGCAGAGGCAGAGTGCCAGGGAAGAACTAGGGACCCGGGGCCTGGATGAGGTGCGCGCCCGGGTTCCGCGCCTGGTGGGCAGGGGCCCGGGCGGGCCGGACCCACGCCCAGGGACCCCGTCTCCCGGGGGGCCTCGGGCCTGAGACCTGCCTGGGGGGCTAAGAGTCTTTCTTGGCTCCGAAGGCCCCACCCTGCCCCGAGGCGGCAAACGTGCACCGAGACGCATCTACTCTCTAAAGTCTGGGCTGGACTTCCAGAGAAGGGACTGTGTCCGCTGGGACCCGGGTCCCACAGAGCTCGAACCCCCCTCCCCGTGAAGGCATCCGCGGCCTGTGGTCCTTGGTGTCCGCAAAAGGCATTCACCTGCGGAGAACCTGGGCCCAGGTGAGCGGGACCAGGCCCCACGGCAGGAGCACCTAGGGAGGCCACCGGAGCCACGGGGGCCAGGGCTGGGCATTTTCCCGGGTGCTCTCTCGGGTCCCGGGCGCCCTCTCCCGCCCGGGGAGTGCCCACGCCGTCCCTTGACCCCCGCAGGACGCCTGCATCCCGCCATAAGCGGCCCACCTCCTCCATGGAGCACGGACACGGGGGGCCGGGGTGCGAGCAACTGGCCTACGTGGCGGCAAACCCGCAGACCCCTCCGTCCCGTCCCCGCCACTGCGAAGATCCCCCTGTTCTTCCATCCGTAAAGGGGTCCCCCTTTACGGATGGAAGAACAGGGAGGAGGCGCCCAGGAGATGGCTTTTGTCCGAGCCGCGGCTGGGTGGTTTTCGGGCCAAGAGGCGGGGCCGCGCAGGCGCAAGCAGGCCCCCCCACCACAAGCATCCCTCCGGGCAACGTGCCCCCCCCCGCCCCGCCTTGAGATATCAGGCCAGGTTCACAGGGTCCCTGGGCTGGTGTCAGAGTTAACGGATGCCCTCCCTGCCACCCAGAGGACCGTGCGTTTTCCCGTGGACCACACTTCCCAGCAGCCCTCCCACCCCCACAGAGGCAGAGTGCCAGGGAAGAACTAGGGGCCTGGGGCCGGCAAGAGGGGCCGGCCACGGTTCCGCGCCAGGTGGAGCGGGTCCCGGCCGGCGGGCGGGCGGGCGGGCGGGTGGGACCCTCGTCCACGGACCGGTTCTCCCGAGGGGCGTCTGGCCTGTGCCCCGCCTGGGAGGCTAACAGCCTAGCTTCGCCTGCAACGCCCCCACCCTGCCGTAAGGCGGCAGACTTGGACCCAGCCGCTTCAACCCTCCAGTCCCTGCTGAACCACCCAAAAATGGAGTGTGACCGCTGCGACCTCAGTCCCCCAGAGCTCGAACCCCCACCTCTGTGAGGGAATGGGCGGCCTCCTGTCCTTGGCGTCCGCAACAGGCATTCACCTGCGGTGAACCTGGGCCTCGGGCGAGCAGGGCCAGGCCCCATGGTAGGAGCCCCGGGGGAGGCAATGGCAGCCTCTGCGGCCAGGCCTCGGGCTCTCCCCGGGGCTCTCTCGGGGCACGGGCACCCTCTCTCGCCTAGAGAGTGCCCACGCCGTCCCTTGACCCCCGCGAGACACCTGCTTCCCGTGATAAGAGGCCCCCTGCCTCCATGGAGCTTGGAACTCTGGGGCCGGGCTGCGGGTCACTGGGCTAAGGGGCTGGAAACGCGCAGACCCCTCCGTCCCGACCGCCCCACTGCGAAGATCCCCCTGTTCTTCCATCCGTAAGGGGGTCGCCCCTTACGGATGGAAGAACAGGGGGGAGGCCCCCAGGAGATGGCATTTGGCAGAGCCGCAGCTGGCCCGTTTCGGGCCTAGACGCGGGACCCGGCAGGTAGAGGGCAGGCAGCCCCACCAGGAGCCTCCCTCGGGGCAACGGGCCCCACCCTGGACATATCAGGCCTGCTTCACAGGGTCCCTGGGGTCCTGTCCGTGGAACTGGAAGCTCTCCCCGCCACCCAGAGGTCCGTTCCTTTTCCCGTGGACCACACTTGCCAGCGCGTCTCCCACCCCGGCAGAGGCAGAGTGCCAGGGAAGAACTAGGGACCCGGGGCCTGGATGAGGTGCGCGCCCGGGTTCCGCGCCTGGTGGGCAGGGGCCCGGGCGGGCCGGACCCACGCCCAGGGACCCCGTCTCCCGGGGGGCCTCGGGCCTGAGACCTGCCTGGGGGGCTAAGAGTCTTTCTTGGCTCCGAAGGCCCCACCCTGCCCCGAGGCGGCAAACGTGCACCGAGACGCATCTACTCTCTAAAGTCTGGGCTGGACTTCCAGAGAAGGGACTGTGTCCGCTGGGACCCGGGTCCCACAGAGCTCGAACCCCCCTCCCCGTGAAGGCATCCGCGGCCTGTGGTCCTTGGTGTCCGCAAAAGGCATTCACCTGCGGAGAACCTGGGCCCAGGTGAGCGGGACCAGGCCCCACGGCAGGAGCACCTAGGGAGGCCACCGGAGCCACGGGGGCCAGGGCTGGGCATTTTCCCGGGTGCTCTCTCGGGTCCCGGGCGCCCTCTCCCGCCCGGGGAGTGCCCACGCCGTCCCTTGACCCCCGCAGGACGCCTGCATCCCGCCATAAGCGGCCCACCTCCTCCATGGAGCACGGACACGGGGGGCCGGGGTGCGAGCAACTGGCCTACGTGGCGGCAAACCCGCAGACCCCTCCGTCCCGTCCCCGCCACTGCGAAGATCCCCCTGTTCTTCCATCCGTAAAGGGGTCCCCCTTTACGGATGGAAGAACAGGGGGGAGGCGCCCAGGAGATGGCTTTTGTCCGAGCCGCGGCTGGGTGGTTTTCGGGCCAAGAGGCGGGGCCGCGCAGGCGCAAGCAGGCCCCCCCACCACAAGCATCCCTCCGGGCAACGTGCCCCCCCCGCCCCGCCTTGAGATATCAGGCCAGGTTCACAGGGTCCCTGGGCTGGTGTCAGAGTTAACGGATGCCCTCCCTGCCACCCAGAGGACCGTGCGTTTTCCCGTGGACCACACTTCCCAGCAGCCCTCCCACCCCCGCAGAGGCAGAGTGCCAGGGAAGAACTAGGGGCCTGGGGCCGGCAAGAGGGGCCGGCCACGGTTCCGCGCCAGGTGGAGCGGGTCCCGGCCGGCGGGCGGGCGGGCGGGCGGGCGGGACCCTCGTCCACGGACCGGTTCTCCCGAGGGGCGTCTGGCCTGTGCCCCGCCTGGGAGGCTAACAGCCTAGCTTCGCCTGCAACGCCCCCACCCTGCCGCAAGGCGGCAGACTTGGACCCAGCCGCTTCAACCCTCCAGTCCCTGCTGAACCACCCAAAAATGGAGTGTGACCGCTGCGACCTCAGTCCCCCAGAGCTCGAACCCCCACCTCTGTGAGGGAATGGGCGGCCTCCTGTCCTTGGCGTCCGCAACAGGCATTCACCTGCGGTGAACCTGGGCCTCGGGCGAGCAGGGCCAGGCCCCATGGTAGGAGCCCCGGGGGAGGCAATGGCAGCCTCTGCGGCCAGGCCTCGGGCTCTCCCCGGGGCTCTCTCGGGGCACGGGCACCCTCTCTCGCCTAGAGAGTGCCCACGCCGTCCCTTGACCCCCGCGAGACACCTGCTTCCCGTGATAAGAGGCCCCCTGCCTCCATGGAGCTTGGAACTCTGGGGCCGGGCTGCGGGTCACTGGGCTAAGGGGCTGGAAACGCGCAGACCCCTCCGTCCCGACCGCCCCACTGCGAAGATCCCCCTGTTCTTCCATCCGTAAGGGGGTCGCCCCTTACGGATGGAAGAACAGGGGGGAGGCCCCCAGGAGATGGCATTTGGCAGAGCCGCAGCTGGCCCGTTTCGGGCCAAGACGCGGGACCCGGCAGGTAGAGGGCAGGCAGCCCCACCAGGAGCCTCCCTCGGGGCAACGGGCCCCACCCTGGACATATCAGGCCTGCTTCACAGGGTCCCTGGGGTCCTGTCCGTGGAACTGGAAGCTCTCCCCGCCACCCAGAGGTCCGTTCCTTTTCCCGTGGACCACACTTGCCAGCGCGTCTCCCACCCCGGCAGAGGCAGAGTGCCAGGGAAGAACTAGGGACCCGGGGCCTGGATGAGGTGCGCGCCCGGGTTCCGCGCCTGGTGGGCAGGGGCCCGGGCGGGCCGGACCCACGCCCAGGGACCCCGTCTCCCGGGGGGCCTCGGGCCTGAGACCTGCCTGGGGGGCTAAGAGTCTTTCTTGGCTCCGAAGGCCCCACCCTGCCCCGAGGCGGCAAACGTGCACCGAGACGCATCTACTCTCTAAAGTCTGGGCTGGACTTCCAGAGAAGGGACTGTGTCCGCTGGGACCCGGGTCCCACAGAGCTCGAACCCCCCTCCCCGTGAAGGCATCCGCGGCCTGCTGTCCTTGGTGTCCGCAAAAGGCATTCACCTGCGGAGAACCTGGGCCCAGGTGAGCGGGACCAGGCCCCACGGCAGGAGCCTAGGGAGGCCACCGGAGCCACGGGGGCCAGGGCTGGGCATTTTCCCGGGTGCTCTCTCGGGTCCCGGGCGCCCTCTCCCGCCCGGGGAGTGCCCACGCCGTCCCTTGACCCCCGCAGGACGCCTGCATCCCGCCATAAGCGGCCCACCTCCTCCATGGAGCACGGACACGGGGGGCCGGGGTGCGAGCAACTGGCCTACGTGGCGGCAAACCCGCAGACCCCTCCGTCCCGTCCCCGCCACTGCGAAGATCCCCCTGTTCTTCCATCCGTAAAGGGGTCCCCCTTTACGGATGGAAGAACAGGGGGGAGGCGCCCAGGAGATGGCTTTTGTCCGAGCCGCGGCTGGGTGGTTTTCGGGCCAAGAGGCGGGGCCGCGCAGGCGCAAGCAGGCCCCCCCACCACAAGCATCCCTCCGGGCAACGTGCCCCCCCCGCCCCGCCTTGAGATATCAGGCCAGGTTCACAGGGTCCCTGGGCTGGTGTCAGAGTTAACGGATGCCCTCCCTGCCACCCAGAGGACCGTGCGTTTTCCCGTGGACCACACTTCCCAGCAGCCCTCCCACCCCCGCAGAGGCAGAGTGCCAGGGAAGAACTAGGGGCCTGGGGCCGGCAAGAGGGGCCGGCCACGGTTCCGCGCCAGGTGGAGCGGGTCCCGGCCGGCGGGCGGGCGGGCGGGCGGGCGGGACCCTCGTCCACGGACCGGTTCTCCCGAGGGGCGTCTGGCCTGTGCCCCGCCTGGGAGGCTAACAGCCTAGCTTCGCCTGCAACGCCCCCACCCTGCCGCAAGGCGGCAGACTTGGACCCAGCCGCTTCAACCCTCCAGTCCCTGCTGAACCACCCAAAAATGGAGTGTGACCGCTGCGACCTCAGTCCCCCAGAGCTCGAACCCCCACCTCTGTGAGGGAATGGGCGGCCTCCTGTCCTTGGCGTCCGCAACAGGCATTCACCTGCGGTGAACCTGGGCCTCGGGCGAGCAGGGCCAGGCCCCATGGTAGGAGCCCCGGGGGAGGCAATGGCAGCCTCTGCGGCCAGGCCTCGGGCTCTCCCCGGGGCTCTCTCGGGGCACGGGCACCCTCTCTCGCCTAGAGAGTGCCCACGCCGTCCCTTGACCCCCGCGAGACACCTGCTTCCCGTGATAAGAGGCCCCCTGCCTCCATGGAGCTTGGAACTCTGGGGCCGGGCTGCGGGTCACTGGGCTAAGTGGCTGGAAACGCGCAGACCCCTCCGTCCCGACCGCCCCACTGCGAAGATCCCCCTGTTCTTCCATCCGTAAGGGGGTCGCCCCTTACGGATGGAAGAACAGGGGGGAGGCCCCCAGGAGATGGCATTTGGCAGAGCCGCAGCTGGCCCGTTTCGGGCCTAGACGCGGGACCCGGCAGGTAGAGGGCAGGCAGCCCCACCAGGAGCCTCCCTCGGGGCAACGGGCCCCACCCTGGACATATCAGGCCTGCTTCACAGGGTCCCTGGGGTCCTGTCCGTGGAACTGGAAGCTCTCCCCGCCACCCAGAGGTCCGTTCCTTTTCCCGTGGACCACACTTGCCAGCGCGTCTCCCACCCCGGCAGAGGCAGAGTGCCAGGGAAGAACTAGGGACCCGGGGCCTGGATGAGGTGCGCGCCCGGGTTCCGCGCCTGGTGGGCAGGGGCCCGGGCGGGCCGGACCCACGCCCAGGGACCCCGTCTCCCGGGGGGCCTCGGGCCTGAGACCTGCCTGGGGGGCTAAGAGTCTTTCTTGGCTCCGAAGGCCCCACCCTGCCCCGAGGCGGCAAACGTGCACCGAGACGCATCTACTCTCTAAAGTCTGGGCTGGACTTCCAGAGAAGGGACTGTGTCCGCTGGGACCCGGGTCCCACAGAGCTCGAACCCCCCTCCCCGTGAAGGCATCCGCGGCCTGTGGTCCTTGGTGTCCGCAAAAGGCATTCACCTGCGGAGAACCTGGGCCCAGGTGAGCGGGACCAGGCCCCACGGCAGGAGCACCTAGGGAGGCCACCGGAGCCACGGGGGCCAGGGCTGGGCATTTTCCCGGGTGCTCTCTCGGGTCCCGGGCGCCCTCTCCCGCCCGGGGAGTGCCCACGCCGTCCCTTGACCCCCGCAGGACGCCTGCATCCCGCCATAAGCGGCCCACCTCCTCCATGGAGCACGGACACGGGGGGCCGGGGTGCGAGCAACTGGCCTACGTGGCGGCAAACCCGCAGACCCCTCCGTCCCGTCCCCGCCACTGCGAAGATCCCCCTGTTCTTCCATCCGTAAAGGGGTCCCCCTTTACGGATGGAAGAACAGGGGGGAGGCGCCCAGGAGATGGCTTTTGTCCGAGCCGCGGCTGGGTGGTTTTCGGGCCAAGAGGCGGGGCCGCGCAGGCGCAAGCAGGCCCCCCCACCACAAGCATCCCTCCGGGCAACGTGCCCCCCCCGCCCCGCCTTGAGATATCAGGCCAGGTTCACAGGGTCCCTGGGCTGGTGTCAGAGTTAACGGATGCCCTCCCTGCCACCCAGAGGACCGTGCGTTTTCCCGTGGACCACACTTCCCAGCAGCCCTCCCACCCCCGCAGAGGCAGAGTGCCAGGGAAGAACTAGGGGCCTGGGGCCGGCAAGAGGGGCCGGCCACGGTTCCGCGCCAGGTGGAGCGGGTCCCGGCCGGCGGGCGGGCGGGCGGGCGGGCGGGACCCTCGTCCACGGACCGGTTCTCCCGAGGGGCGTCTGGCCTGTGCCCCGCCTGGGAGGCTAACAGCCTAGCTTCGCCTGCAACGCCCCCACCCTGCCGCAAGGCGGCAGACTTGGACCCAGCCGCTTCAACCCTCCAGTCCCTGCTGAACCACCCAAAAATGGAGTGTGACCGCTGCGACCTCAGTCCCCCAGAGCTCGAACCCCCACCTCTGTGAGGGAATGGGCGGCCTCCTGTCCTTGGCGTCCGCAACAGGCATTCACCTGCGGTGAACCTGGGCCTCGGGCGAGCAGGGCCAGGCCCCATGGTAGGAGCCCCGGGGGAGGCAATGGCAGCCTCTGCGGCCAGGCCTCGGGCTCTCCCCGGGGCTCTCTCGGGGCACGGGCACCCTCTCTCGCCTAGAGAGTGCCCACGCCGTCCCTTGACCCCCGCGAGACACCTGCTTCCCGTGATAAGAGGCCCCCTGCCTCCATGGAGCTTGGAACTCTGGGGCCGGGCTGCGGGTCACTGGGCTAAGGGGCTGGAAACGCGCAGACCCCTCCGTCCCGACCGCCCCACTGCGAAGATCCCCCTGTTCTTCCATCCGTAAGGGGGTCGCCCCTTACGGATGGAAGAACAGGGGGGAGGCCCCCAGGAGATGGCATTTGGCAGAGCCGCAGCTGGCCCGTTTCGGGCCAAGACGCGGGACCCGGCAGGTAGAGGGCAGGCAGCCCCACCAGGAGCCTCCCTCGGGGCAACGGGCCCCACCCTGGACATATCAGGCCTGCTTCACAGGGTCCCTGGGGTCCTGTCCGTGGAACTGGAAGCTCTCCCCGCCACCCAGAGGTCCGTTCCTTTTCCCGTGGACCACACTTGCCAGCGCGTCTCCCACCCCGGCAGAGGCAGAGTGCCAGGGAAGAACTAGGGACCCGGGGCCTGGCTGAGGTGCGCGCCCGGGTTCCGCGCCTGGTGGGCAGGGGCCCGGGCGGGCCGGACCCACGCCCAGGGACCCCGTCTCCCGGGGGGCCTCGGGCCTGAGACCTGCCTGGGGGGCTAAGAGTCTTTCTTGGCTCCGAAGGCCCCACCCTGCCCCGAGGCGGCAAACGTGCACCGAGACGCATCTACTCTCTAAAGTCTGGGCTGGACTTCCAGAGAAGGGACTGTGTCCGCTGGGACCCGGGTCCCACAGAGCTCGAACCCCCCTCCCCGTGAAGGCATCCGCGGCCTGTGGTCCTTGGTGTCCGCAAAAGGCATTCACCTGCGGAGAACCTGGGCCCAGGTGAGCGGGACCAGGCCCCACGGCAGGAGCACCTAGGGAGGCCACCGGAGCCACGGGGGCCAGGGCTGGGCATTTTCCCGGGTGCTCTCTCGGGTCCCGGGCGCCCTCTCCCGCCCGGGGAGTGCCCACGCCGTCCCTTGACCCCCGCAGGACGCCTGCATCCCGCCATAAGCGGCCCACCTCCTCCATGGAGCACGGACACGGGGGGCCGGGGTGCGAGCAACTGGCCTACGTGGCGGCAAACCCGCAGACCCCTCCGTCCCGTCCCCGCCACTGCGAAGATCCCCCTGTTCTTCCATCCGTAAAGGGGTCCCCCTTTACGGATGGAAGAACAGGGGGGAGGCGCCCAGGAGATGGCTTTTGTCCGAGCCGCGGCTGGGTGGTTTTCGGGCCAAGAGGCGGGGCCGCGCAGGCGCAAGCAGGCCCCCCCACCACAAGCATCCCTCCGGGCAACGTGCCCCCCCCGCCCCGCCTTGAGATATCAGGCCAGGTTCACAGGGTCCCTGGGCTGGTGTCAGAGTTAACGGATGCCCTCCCTGCCACCCAGAGGACCGTGCGTTTTCCCGTGGACCACACTTCCCAGCAGCCCTCCCACCCCCGCAGAGGCAGAGTGCCAGGGAAGAACTAGGGGCCTGGGGCCGGCAAGAGGGGCCGGCCACGGTTCCGCGCCAGGTGGAGCGGGTCCCGGCCGGCGGGCGGGCGGGCGGGCGGGCGGGACCCTCGTCCACGGACCGGTTCTCCCGAGGGGCGTCTGGCCTGTGCCCCGCCTGGGAGGCTAACAGCCTAGCTTCGCCTGCAACGCCCCCACCCTGCCGCAAGGCGGCAGACTTGGACCCAGCCGCTTCAACCCTCCAGTCCCTGCTGAACCACCCAAAAATGGAGTGTGACCGCTGCGACCTCAGTCCCCCAGAGCTCGAACCCCCACCTCTGTGAGGGAATGGGCGGCCTCCTGTCCTTGGCGTCCGCAACAGGCATTCACCTGCGGTGAACCTGGGCCTCGGGCGAGCAGGGCCAGGCCCCATGGTAGGAGCCCCGGGGGAGGCAATGGCAGCCTCTGCGGCCAGGCCTCGGGCTCTCCCCGGGGCTCTCTCGGGGCACGGGCACCCTCTCTCGCCTAGAGAGTGCCCACGCCGTCCCTTGACCCCCGCGAGACACCTGCTTCCCGTGATAAGAGGCCCCCTGCCTCCATGGAGCTTGGAACTCTGGGGCCGGGCTGCGGGTCACTGGGCTAAGTGGCTGGAAACGCGCAGACCCCTCCGTCCCGACCGCCCCACTGCGAAGATCCCCCTGTTCTTCCATCCGTAAGGGGGTCGCCCCTTACGGATGGAAGAACAGGGGGGAGGCCCCCAGGAGATGGCATTTGGCAGAGCCGCAGCTGGCCCGTTTCGGGCCAAGACGCGGGACCCGGCAGGTAGAGGGCAGGCAGCCCCACCAGGAGCCTCCCTCGGGGCAACGGGCCCCACCCTGGACATATCAGGCCTGCTTCACAGGGTCCCTGGGGTCCTGTCCGTGGAACTGGAAGCTCTCCCCGCCACCCAGAGGTCCGTTCCTTTTCCCGTGGACCACACTTGCCAGCGCGTCTCCCACCCCGGCAGAGGCAGAGTGCCAGGGAAGAACTAGGGACCCGGGGCCTGGCTGAGGTGCGCGCCCGGGTTCCGCGCCTGGTGGGCAGGGGCCCGGGCGGGCCGGACCCACGCCCAGGGACCCCGTCTCCCGGGGGGCCTCGGGCCTGAGACCTGCCTGGGGGGCTAAGAGTCTTTCTTGGCTCCGAAGGCCCCACCCTGCCCCGAGGCGGCAAACGTGCACCGAGACGCATCTACTCTCTAAAGTCTGGGCTGGACTTCCAGAGAAGGGACTGTGTCCGCTGGGACCCGGGTCCCACAGAGCTCGAACCCCCCTCCCCGTGAAGGCATCCGCGGCCTGTGGTCCTTGGTGTCCGCAAAAGGCATTCACCTGCGGAGAACCTGGGCCCAGGTGAGCGGGACCAGGCCCCACGGCAGGAGCACCTAGGGAGGCCACCGGAGCCACGGGGGCCAGGGCTGGGCATTTTCCCGGGTGCTCTCTCGGGTCCCGGGCGCCCTCTCCCGCCCGGGGAGTGCCCACGCCGTCCCTTGACCCCCGCAGGACGCCTGCATCCCGCCATAAGCGGCCCACCTCCTCCATGGAGCACGGACACGGGGGGCCGGGGTGCGAGCAACTGGCCTACGTGGCGGCAAACCCGCAGACCCCTCCGTCCCGTCCCCGCCACTGCGAAGATCCCCCTGTTCTTCCATCCGTAAAGGGGTCCCCCTTTACGGATGGAAGAACAGGGGGGAGGCGCCCAGGAGATGGCTTTTGTCCGAGCCGCGGCTGGGTGGTTTTCGGGCCAAGAGGCGGGGCCGCGCAGGCGCAAGCAGGCCCCCCCACCACAAGCATCCCTCCGGGCAACGTGCCCCCCCCCGCCCCGCCTTGAGATATCAGGCCAGGTTCACAGGGTCCCTGGGCTGGTGTCAGAGTTAACGGATGCCCTCCCTGCCACCCAGAGGACCGTGCGTTTTCCCGTGGACCACACTTCCCAGCAGCACTCCCACCCCCGCAGAGGCAGAGTGCCAGGGAAGAACTAGGGGCCTGGGGCCGGCAAGAGGGGCCGGCCACGGTTCCGCGCCAGGTGGAGCGGGTCCCGGCCGGCGGGCGGGCGGGCGGGCGGGCGGGACCCTCGTCCACGGACCGGTTCTCCCGAGGGGCGTCTGGCCTGTGCCCCGCCTGGGAGGCTAACAGCCTAGCTTCGCCTGCAACGCCCCCACCCTGCCGCAAGGCGGCAGACTTGGACCCAGCCGCTTCAACCCTCCAGTCCCTGCTGAACCACCCAAAAATGGAGTGTGACCGCTGCGACCTCAGTCCCCCAGAGCTCGAACCCCCACCTCTGTGAGGGAATGGGCGGCCTCCTGTCCTTGGCGTCCGCAACAGGCATTCACCTGCGGTGAACCTGGGCCTCGGGCGAGCAGGGCCAGGCCCCATGGTAGGAGCCCCGGGGGAGGCAATGGCAGCCTCTGCGGCCAGGCCTCGGGCTCTCCCCGGGGCTCTCTCGGGGCACGGGCACCCTCTCTCGCCTAGAGAGTGCCCACGCCGTCCCTTGACCCCCGCGAGACACCTGCTTCCCGTGATAAGAGGCCCCCTGCCTCCATGGAGCTTGGAACTCTGGGGCCGGGCTGCGGGTCACTGGGCTAAGTGGCTGGAAACGCGCAGACCCCTCCGTCCCGACCGCCCCACTGCGAAGATCCCCCTGTTCTTCCATCCGTAAGGGGGTCGCCCCTTACGGATGGAAGAACAGGGGGGAGGCCCCCAGGAGATGGCATTTGGCAGAGCCGCAGCTGGCCCGTTTCGGGCCAAGACGCGGGACCCGGCAGGTAGAGGGCAGGCAGCCCCACCAGGAGCCTCCCTCGGGGCAACGGGCCCCACCCTGGACATATCAGGCCTGCTTCACAGGGTCCCTGGGGTCCTGTCCGTGGAACTGGAAGCTCTCCCCGCCACCCAGAGGTCCGTTCCTTTTCCCGTGGACCACACTTGCCAGCGCGTCTCCCACCCCGGCAGAGGCAGAGTGCCAGGGAAGAACTAGGGACCCGGGGCCTGGATGAGGTGCGCGCCCGGGTTCCGCGCCTGGTGGGCAGGGGCCCGGGCGGGCCGGACCCACGCCCAGGGACCCCGTCTCCCGGGGGGCCTCGGGCCTGAGACCTGCCTGGGGGGCTAAGAGTCTTTCTTGGCTCCGAAGGCCCCACCCTGCCCCGAGGCGGCAAACGTGCACCGAGACGCATCTACTCTCTAAAGTCTGGGCTGGACTTCCAGAGAAGGGACTGTGTCCGCTGGGACCCGGGTCCCACAGAGCTCGAACCCCCCTCCCCGTGAAGGCATCCGCGGCCTGTGGTCCTTGGTGTCCGCAAAAGGCATTCACCTGCGGAGAACCTGGGCCCAGGTGAGCGGGACCAGGCCCCACGGCAGGAGCACCTAGGGAGGCCACCGGAGCCACGGGGGCCAGGGCTGGGCATTTTCCCGGGTGCTCTCTCGGGTCCCGGGCGCCCTCTCCCGCCCGGGGAGTGCCCACGCCGTCCCTTGACCCCCGCAGGACGCCTGCATCCCGCCATAAGCGGCCCACCTCCTCCATGGAGCACGGACACGGGGGGCCGGGGTGCGAGCAACTGGCCTACGTGGCGGCAAACCCGCAGACCCCTCCGTCCCGTCCCCGCCACTGCGAAGATCCCCCTGTTCTTCCATCCGTAAAGGGGTCCCCCTTTACGGATGGAAGAACAGGGAGGAGGCGCCCAGGAGATGGCTTTTGTCCGAGCCGCGGCTGGGTGGTTTTCGGGCCAAGAGGCGGGGCCGCGCAGGCGCAAGCAGGCCCCCCCACCACAAGCATCCCTCCGGGCAACGTGCCCCCCCCCGCCCCGCCTTGAGATATCAGGCCAGGTTCACAGGGTCCCTGGGCTGGTGTCAGAGTTAACGGATGCCCTCCCTGCCACCCAGAGGACCGTGCGTTTTCCCGTGGACCACACTTCCCAGCAGCCCTCCCACCCCCACAGAGGCAGAGTGCCAGGGAAGAACTAGGGGCCTGGGGCCGGCAAGAGGGGCCGGCCACGGTTCCGCGCCAGGTGGAGCGGGTCCCGGCCGGCGGGCGGGCGGGCGGGCGGGTGGGACCCTCGTCCACGGACCGGTTCTCCCGAGGGGCGTCTGGCCTGTGCCCCGCCTGGGAGGCTAACAGCCTAGCTTCGCCTGCAACGCCCCCACCCTGCCGTAAGGCGGCAGACTTGGACCCAGCCGCTTCAACCCTCCAGTCCCTGCTGAACCACCCAAAAATGGAGTGTGACCGCTGCGACCTCAGTCCCCCAGAGCTCGAACCCCCACCTCTGTGAGGGAATGGGCGGCCTCCTGTCCTTGGCGTCCGCAACAGGCATTCACCTGCGGTGAACCTGGGCCTCGGGCGAGCAGGGCCAGGCCCCATGGTAGGAGCCCCGGGGGAGGCAATGGCAGCCTCTGCGGCCAGGCCTCGGGCTCTCCCCGGGGCTCTCTCGGGGCACGGGCACCCTCTCTCGCCTAGAGAGTGCCCACGCCGTCCCTTGACCCCCGCGAGACACCTGCTTCCCGTGATAAGAGGCCCCCTGCCTCCATGGAGCTTGGAACTCTGGGGCCGGGCTGCGGGTCACTGGGCTAAGGGGCTGGAAACGCGCAGACCCCTCCGTCCCGACCGCCCCACTGCGAAGATCCCCCTGTTCTTCCATCCGTAAGGGGGTCGCCCCTTACGGATGGAAGAACAGGGGGGAGGCCCCCAGGAGATGGCATTTGGCAGAGCCGCAGCTGGCCCGTTTCGGGCCTAGACGCGGGACCCGGCAGGTAGAGGGCAGGCAGCCCCACCAGGAGCCTCCCTCGGGGCAACGGGCCCCACCCTGGACATATCAGGCCTGCTTCACAGGGTCCCTGGGGTCCTGTCCGTGGAACTGGAAGCTCTCCCCGCCACCCAGAGGTCCGTTCCTTTTCCCGTGGACCACACTTGCCAGCGCGTCTCCCACCCCGGCAGAGGCAGAGTGCCAGGGAAGAACTAGGGACCCGGGGCCTGGATGAGGTGCGCGCCCGGGTTCCGCGCCTGGTGGGCAGGGGCCCGGGCGGGCCGGACCCACGCCCAGGGACCCCGTCTCCCGGGGGGCCTCGGGCCTGAGACCTGCCTGGGGGGCTAAGAGTCTTTCTTGGCTCCGAAGGCCCCACCCTGCCCCGAGGCGGCAAACGTGCACCGAGACGCATCTACTCTCTAAAGTCTGGGCTGGACTTCCAGAGAAGGGACTGTGTCCGCTGGGACCCGGGTCCCACAGAGCTCGAACCCCCCTCCCCGTGAAGGCATCCGCGGCCTGTGGTCCTTGGTGTCCGCAAAAGGCATTCACCTGCGGAGAACCTGGGCCCAGGTGAGCGGGACCAGGCCCCACGGCAGGAGCACCTAGGGAGGCCACCGGAGCCACGGGGGCCAGGGCTGGGCATTTTCCCGGGTGCTCTCTCGGGTCCCGGGCGCCCTCTCCCGCCCGGGGAGTGCCCACGCCGTCCCTTGACCCCCGCAGGACGCCTGCATCCCGCCATAAGCGGCCCACCTCCTCCATGGAGCACGGACACGGGGGGCCGGGGTGCGAGCAACTGGCCTACGTGGCGGCAAACCCGCAGACCCCTCCGTCCCGTCCCCGCCACTGCGAAGATCCCCCTGTTCTTCCATCCGTAAAGGGGTCCCCCTTTACGGATGGAAGAACAGGGGGGAGGCGCCCAGGAGATGGCTTTTGTCCGAGCCGCGGCTGGGTGGTTTTCGGGCCAAGAGGCGGGGCCGCGCAGGCGCAAGCAGGCCCCCCCACCACAAGCATCCCTCCGGGCAACGTGCCCCCCCCGCCCCGCCTTGAGATATCAGGCCAGGTTCACAGGGTCCCTGGGCTGGTGTCAGAGTTAACGGATGCCCTCCCTGCCACCCAGAGGACCGTGCGTTTTCCCGTGGACCACACTTCCCAGCAGCCCTCCCACCCCCGCAGAGGCAGAGTGCCAGGGAAGAACTAGGGGCCTGGGGCCGGCAAGAGGGGCCGGCCACGGTTCCGCGCCAGGTGGAGCGGGTCCCGGCCGGCGGGCGGGCGGGCGGGCGGGCGGGACCCTCGTCCACGGACCGGTTCTCCCGAGGGGCGTCTGGCCTGTGCCCCGCCTGGGAGGCTAACAGCCTAGCTTCGCCTGCAACGCCCCCACCCTGCCGCAAGGCGGCAGACTTGGACCCAGCCGCTTCAACCCTCCAGTCCCTGCTGAACCACCCAAAAATGGAGTGTGACCGCTGCGACCTCAGTCCCCCAGAGCTCGAACCCCCACCTCTGTGAGGGAATGGGCGGCCTCCTGTCCTTGGCGTCCGCAACAGGCATTCACCTGCGGTGAACCTGGGCCTCGGGCGAGCAGGGCCAGGCCCCATGGTAGGAGCCCCGGGGGAGGCAATGGCAGCCTCTGCGGCCAGGCCTCGGGCTCTCCCCGGGGCTCTCTCGGGGCACGGGCACCCTCTCTCGCCTAGAGAGTGCCCACGCCGTCCCTTGACCCCCGCGAGACACCTGCTTCCCGTGATAAGAGGCCCCCTGCCTCCATGGAGCTTGGAACTCTGGGGCCGGGCTGCGGGTCACTGGGCTAAGGGGCTGGAAACGCGCAGACCCCTCCGTCCCGACCGCCCCACTGCGAAGATCCCCCTGTTCTTCCATCCGTAAGGGGGTCGCCCCTTACGGATGGAAGAACAGGGGGGAGGCCCCCAGGAGATGGCATTTGGCAGAGCCGCAGCTGGCCCGTTTCGGGCCAAGACGCGGGACCCGGCAGGTAGAGGGCAGGCAGCCCCACCAGGAGCCTCCCTCGGGGCAACGGGCCCCACCCTGGACATATCAGGCCTGCTTCACAGGGTCCCTGGGGTCCTGTCCGTGGAACTGGAAGCTCTCCCCGCCACCCAGAGGTCCGTTCCTTTTCCCGTGGACCACACTTGCCAGCGCGTCTCCCACCCCGGCAGAGGCAGAGTGCCAGGGAAGAACTAGGGACCCGGGGCCTGGATGAGGTGCGCGCCCGGGTTCCGCGCCTGGTGGGCAGGGGCCCGGGCGGGCCGGACCCACGCCCAGGGACCCCGTCTCCCGGGGGGCCTCGGGCCTGAGACCTGCCTGGGGGGCTAAGAGTCTTTCTTGGCTCCGAAGGCCCCACCCTGCCCCGAGGCGGCAAACGTGCACCGAGACGCATCTACTCTCTAAAGTCTGGGCTGGACTTCCAGAGAAGGGACTGTGTCCGCTGGGACCCGAGTCCCACAGAGCTCGAACCCCCCTCCCCGTGAAGGCATCCGCGGCCTGCGGTCCTTGGTGTCCGCAAAAGGCATTCACCTGCGGAGAACCTGGGCCCAGGTGAGCGGGACCAGGCCCCACGGCAGGAGCCTAGGGAGGCCACCGGAGCCACGGGGGCCAGGGCTGGGCATTTTCCCGGGTGCTCTCTCGGGTCCCGGGCGCCCTCTCCCGCCCGGGGAGTGCCCACGCCGTCCCTTGACCCCCGCAGGACGCCTGCATCCCGCCATAAGCGGCCCACCTCCTCCATGGAGCACGGACACGGGGGGCCGGGGTGCGAGCAACTGGCCTACGTGGCGGCAAACCCGCAGACCCCTCCGTCCCGTCCCCGCCACTGCGAAGATCCCCCTGTTCTTCCATCCGTAAAGGGGTCCCCCTTTACGGATGGAAGAACAGGGGGGAGGCGCCCAGGAGATGGCTTTTGTCCGAGCCGCGGCTGGGTGGTTTTCGGGCCAAGAGGCGGGGCCGCGCAGGCGCAAGCAGGCCCCCCCACCACAAGCATCCCTCCGGGCAACGTGCCCCCCCCGCCCCGCCTTGAGATATCAGGCCAGGTTCACAGGGTCCCTGGGCTGGTGTCAGAGTTAACGGATGCCCTCCCTGCCACCCAGAGGACCGTGCGTTTTCCCGTGGACCACACTTCCCAGCAGCCCTCCCACCCCCGCAGAGGCAGAGTGCCAGGGAAGAACTAGGGGCCTGGGGCCGGCAAGAGGGGCCGGCCACGGTTCCGCGCCAGGTGGAGCGGGTCCCGGCCGGCGGGCGGGCGGGCGGGCGGGCGGGACCCTCGTCCACGGACCGGTTCTCCCGAGGGGCGTCTGGCCTGTGCCCCGCCTGGGAGGCTAACAGCCTAGCTTCGCCTGCAACGCCCCCACCCTGCCGCAAGGCGGCAGACTTGGACCCAGCCGCTTCAACCCTCCAGTCCCTGCTGAACCACCCAAAAATGGAGTGTGACCGCTGCGACCTCAGTCCCCCAGAGCTCGAACCCCCACCTCTGTGAGGGAATGGGCGGCCTCCTGTCCTTGGCGTCCGCAACAGGCATTCACCTGCGGTGAACCTGGGCCTCGGGCGAGCAGGGCCAGGCCCCATGGTAGGAGCCCCGGGGGAGGCAATGGCAGCCTCTGCGGCCAGGCCTCGGGCTCTCCCCGGGGCTCTCTCGGGGCACGGGCACCCTCTCTCGCCTAGAGAGTGCCCACGCCGTCCCTTGACCCCCGCGAGACACCTGCTTCCCGTGATAAGAGGCCCCCTGCCTCCATGGAGCTTGGAACTCTGGGGCCGGGCTGCGGGTCACTGGGCTAAGTGGCTGGAAACGCGCAGACCCCTCCGTCCCGACCGCCCCACTGCGAAGATCCCCCTGTTCTTCCATCCGTAAGGGGGTCGCCCCTTACGGATGGAAGAACAGGGGGGAGGCCCCCAGGAGATGGCATTTGGCAGAGCCGCAGCTGGCCCGTTTCGGGCCAAGACGCGGGACCCGGCAGGTAGAGGGCAGGCAGCCCCACCAGGAGCCTCCCTCGGGGCAACGGGCCCCACCCTGGACATATCAGGCCTGCTTCACAGGGTCCCTGGGGTCCTGTCCGTGGAACTGGAAGCTCTCCCCGCCACCCAGAGGTCCGTTCCTTTTCCCGTGGACCACACTTGCCAGCGCGTCTCCCACCCCGGCAGAGGCAGAGTGCCAGGGAAGAACTAGGGACCCGGGGCCTGGCTGAGGTGCGCGCCCGGGTTCCGCGCCTGGTGGGCAGGGGCCCGGGCGGGCCGGACCCACGCCCAGGGACCCCGTCTCCCGGGGGGCCTCGGGCCTGAGACCTGCCTGGGGGGCTAAGAGTCTTTCTTGGCTCCGAAGGCCCCACCCTGCCCCGAGGCGGCAAACGTGCACCGAGACGCATCTACTCTCTAAAGTCTGGGCTGGACTTCCAGAGAAGGGACTGTGTCCGCTGGGACCCGGGTCCCACAGAGCTCGAACCCCCCTCCCCGTGAAGGCATCCGCGGCCTGTGGTCCTTGGTGTCCGCAAAAGGCATTCACCTGCGGAGAACCTGGGCCCAGGTGAGCGGGACCAGGCCCCACGGCAGGAGCACCTAGGGAGGCCACCGGAGCCACGGGGGCCAGGGCTGGGCATTTTCCCGGGTGCTCTCTCGGGTCCCGGGCGCCCTCTCCCGCCCGGGGAGTGCCCACGCCGTCCCTTGACCCCCGCAGGACGCCTGCATCCCGCCATAAGCGGCCCACCTCCTCCATGGAGCACGGACACGGGGGGCCGGGGTGCGAGCAACTGGCCTACGTGGCGGCAAACCCGCAGACCCCTCCGTCCCGTCCCCGCCACTGCGAAGATCCCCCTGTTCTTCCATCCGTAAAGGGGTCCCCCTTTACGGATGGAAGAACAGGGGGGAGGCGCCCAGGAGATGGCTTTTGTCCGAGCCGCGGCTGGGTGGTTTTCGGGCCAAGAGGCGGGGCCGCGCAGGCGCAAGCAGGCCCCCCCACCACAAGCATCCCTCCGGGCAACGTGCCCCCCCCGCCCCGCCTTGAGATATCAGGCCAGGTTCACAGGGTCCCTGGGCTGGTGTCAGAGTTAACGGATGCCCTCCCTGCCACCCAGAGGACCGTGCGTTTTCCCGTGGACCACACTTCCCAGCAGCCCTCCCACCCCCGCAGAGGCAGAGTGCCAGGGAAGAACTAGGGGCCTGGGGCCGGCAAGAGGGGCCGGCCACGGTTCCGCGCCAGGTGGAGCGGGTCCCGGCCGGCGGGCGGGCGGGCGGGCGGGCGGGACCCTCGTCCACGGACCGGTTCTCCCGAGGGGCGTCTGGCCTGTGCCCCGCCTGGGAGGCTAACAGCCTAGCTTCGCCTGCAACGCCCCCACCCTGCCGCAAGGCGGCAGACTTGGACCCAGCCGCTTCAACCCTCCAGTCCCTGCTGAACCACCCAAAAATGGAGTGTGACCGCTGCGACCTCAGTCCCCCAGAGCTCGAACCCCCACCTCTGTGAGGGAATGGGCGGCCTCCTGTCCTTGGCGTCCGCAACAGGCATTCACCTGCGGTGAACCTGGGCCTCGGGCGAGCAGGGCCAGGCCCCATGGTAGGAGCCCCGGGGGAGGCAATGGCAGCCTCTGCGGCCAGGCCTCGGGCTCTCCCCGGGGCTCTCTCGGGGCACGGGCACCCTCTCTCGCCTAGAGAGTGCCCACGCCGTCCCTTGACCCCCGCGAGACACCTGCTTCCCGTGATAAGAGGCCCCCTGCCTCCATGGAGCTTGGAACTCTGGGGCCGGGCTGCGGGTCACTGGGCTAAGTGGCTGGAAACGCGCAGACCCCTCCGTCCCGACCGCCCCACTGCGAAGATCCCCCTGTTCTTCCATCCGTAAGGGGGTCGCCCCTTACGGATGGAAGAACAGGGGGGAGGCCCCCAGGAGATGGCATTTGGCAGAGCCGCAGCTGGCCCGTTTCGGGCCAAGACGCGGGACCCGGCAGGTAGAGGGCAGGCAGCCCCACCAGGAGCCTCCCTCGGGGCAACGGGCCCCACCCTGGACATATCAGGCCTGCTTCACAGGGTCCCTGGGGTCCTGTCCGTGGAACTGGAAGCTCTCCCCGCCACCCAGAGGTCCGTTCCTTTTCCCGTGGACCACACTTGCCAGCGCGTCTCCCACCCCGGCAGAGGCAGAGTGCCAGGGAAGAACTAGGGACCCGGGGCCTGGCTGAGGTGCGCGCCCGGGTTCCGCGCCTGGTGGGCAGGGGCCCGGGCGGGCCGGACCCACGCCCAGGGACCCCGTCTCCCGGGGGGCCTCGGGCCTGAGACCTGCCTGGGGGGCTAAGAGTCTTTCTTGGCTCCGAAGGCCCCACCCTGCCCCGAGGCGGCAAACGTGCACCGAGACGCATCTACTCTCTAAAGTCTGGGCTGGACTTCCAGAGAAGGGACTGTGTCCGCTGGGACCCGGGTCCCACAGAGCTCGAACCCCCCTCCCCGTGAAGGCATCCGCGGCCTGTGGTCCTTGGTGTCCGCAAAAGGCATTCACCTGCGGAGAACCTGGGCCCAGGTGAGCGGGACCAGGCCCCACGGCAGGAGCACCTAGGGAGGCCACCGGAGCCACGGGGGCCAGGGCTGGGCATTTTCCCGGGTGCTCTCTCGGGTCCCGGGCGCCCTCTCCCGCCCGGGGAGTGCCCACGCCGTCCCTTGACCCCCGCAGGACGCCTGCATCCCGCCATAAGCGGCCCACCTCCTCCATGGAGCACGGACACGGGGGGCCGGGGTGCGAGCAACTGGCCTACGTGGCGGCAAACCCGCAGACCCCTCCGTCCCGTCCCCGCCACTGCGAAGATCCCCCTGTTCTTCCATCCGTAAAGGGGTCCCCCTTTACGGATGGAAGAACAGGGGGGAGGCGCCCAGGAGATGGCTTTTGTCCGAGCCGCGGCTGGGTGGTTTTCGGGCCAAGAGGCGGGGCCGCGCAGGCGCAAGCAGGCCCCCCCACCACAAGCATCCCTCCGGGCAACGTGCCCCCCCCCGCCCCGCCTTGAGATATCAGGCCAGGTTCACAGGGTCCCTGGGCTGGTGTCAGAGTTAACGGATGCCCTCCCTGCCACCCAGAGGACCGTGCGTTTTCCCGTGGACCACACTTCCCAGCAGCACTCCCACCCCCGCAGAGGCAGAGTGCCAGGGAAGAACTAGGGGCCTGGGGCCGGCAAGAGGGGCCGGCCACGGTTCCGCGCCAGGTGGAGCGGGTCCCGGCCGGCGGGCGGGCGGGCGGGCGGGCGGGACCCTCGTCCACGGACCGGTTCTCCCGAGGGGCGTCTGGCCTGTGCCCCGCCTGGGAGGCTAACAGCCTAGCTTCGCCTGCAACGCCCCCACCCTGCCGCAAGGCGGCAGACTTGGACCCAGCCGCTTCAACCCTCCAGTCCCTGCTGAACCACCCAAAAATGGAGTGTGACCGCTGCGACCTCAGTCCCCCAGAGCTCGAACCCCCACCTCTGTGAGGGAATGGGCGGCCTCCTGTCCTTGGCGTCCGCAACAGGCATTCACCTGCGGTGAACCTGGGCCTCGGGCGAGCAGGGCCAGGCCCCATGGTAGGAGCCCCGGGGGAGGCAATGGCAGCCTCTGCGGCCAGGCCTCGGGCTCTCCCCGGGGCTCTCTCGGGGCACGGGCACCCTCTCTCGCCTAGAGAGTGCCCACGCCGTCCCTTGACCCCCGCGAGACACCTGCTTCCCGTGATAAGAGGCCCCCTGCCTCCATGGAGCTTGGAACTCTGGGGCCGGGCTGCGGGTCACTGGGCTAAGTGGCTGGAAACGCGCAGACCCCTCCGTCCCGACCGCCCCACTGCGAAGATCCCCCTGTTCTTCCATCCGTAAGGGGGTCGCCCCTTACGGATGGAAGAACAGGGGGGAGGCCCCCAGGAGATGGCATTTGGCAGAGCCGCAGCTGGCCCGTTTCGGGCCAAGACGCGGGACCCGGCAGGTAGAGGGCAGGCAGCCCCACCAGGAGCCTCCCTCGGGGCAACGGGCCCCACCCTGGACATATCAGGCCTGCTTCACAGGGTCCCTGGGGTCCTGTCCGTGGAACTGGAAGCTCTCCCCGCCACCCAGAGGTCCGTTCCTTTTCCCGTGGACCACACTTGCCAGCGCGTCTCCCACCCCGGCAGAGGCAGAGTGCCAGGGAAGAACTAGGGACCCGGGGCCTGGATGAGGTGCGCGCCCGGGTTCCGCGCCTGGTGGGCAGGGGCCCGGGCGGGCCGGACCCACGCCCAGGGACCCCGTCTCCCGGGGGGCCTCGGGCCTGAGACCTGCCTGGGGGGCTAAGAGTCTTTCTTGGCTCCGAAGGCCCCACCCTGCCCCGAGGCGGCAAACGTGCACCGAGACGCATCTACTCTCTAAAGTCTGGGCTGGACTTCCAGAGAAGGGACTGTGTCCGCTGGGACCCGGGTCCCACAGAGCTCGAACCCCCCTCCCCGTGAAGGCATCCGCGGCCTGTGGTCCTTGGTGTCCGCAAAAGGCATTCACCTGCGGAGAACCTGGGCCCAGGTGAGCGGGACCAGGCCCCACGGCAGGAGCACCTAGGGAGGCCACCGGAGCCACGGGGGCCAGGGCTGGGCATTTTCCCGGGTGCTCTCTCGGGTCCCGGGCGCCCTCTCCCGCCCGGGGAGTGCCCACGCCGTCCCTTGACCCCCGCAGGACGCCTGCATCCCGCCATAAGCGGCCCACCTCCTCCATGGAGCACGGACACGGGGGGCCGGGGTGCGAGCAACTGGCCTACGTGGCGGCAAACCCGCAGACCCCTCCGTCCCGTCCCCGCCACTGCGAAGATCCCCCTGTTCTTCCATCCGTAAAGGGGTCCCCCTTTACGGATGGAAGAACAGGGAGGAGGCGCCCAGGAGATGGCTTTTGTCCGAGCCGCGGCTGGGTGGTTTTCGGGCCAAGAGGCGGGGCCGCGCAGGCGCAAGCAGGCCCCCCCACCACAAGCATCCCTCCGGGCAACGTGCCCCCCCCCGCCCCGCCTTGAGATATCAGGCCAGGTTCACAGGGTCCCTGGGCTGGTGTCAGAGTTAACGGATGCCCTCCCTGCCACCCAGAGGACCGTGCGTTTTCCCGTGGACCACACTTCCCAGCAGCCCTCCCACCCCCACAGAGGCAGAGTGCCAGGGAAGAACTAGGGGCCTGGGGCCGGCAAGAGGGGCCGGCCACGGTTCCGCGCCAGGTGGAGCGGGTCCCGGCCGGCGGGCGGGCGGGCGGGCGGGTGGGACCCTCGTCCACGGACCGGTTCTCCCGAGGGGCGTCTGGCCTGTGCCCCGCCTGGGAGGCTAACAGCCTAGCTTCGCCTGCAACGCCCCCACCCTGCCGTAAGGCGGCAGACTTGGACCCAGCCGCTTCAACCCTCCAGTCCCTGCTGAACCACCCAAAAATGGAGTGTGACCGCTGCGACCTCAGTCCCCCAGAGCTCGAACCCCCACCTCTGTGAGGGAATGGGCGGCCTCCTGTCCTTGGCGTCCGCAACAGGCATTCACCTGCGGTGAACCTGGGCCTCGGGCGAGCAGGGCCAGGCCCCATGGTAGGAGCCCCGGGGGAGGCAATGGCAGCCTCTGCGGCCAGGCCTCGGGCTCTCCCCGGGGCTCTCTCGGGGCACGGGCACCCTCTCTCGCCTAGAGAGTGCCCACGCCGTCCCTTGACCCCCGCGAGACACCTGCTTCCCGTGATAAGAGGCCCCCTGCCTCCATGGAGCTTGGAACTCTGGGGCCGGGCTGCGGGTCACTGGGCTAAGGGGCTGGAAACGCGCAGACCCCTCCGTCCCGACCGCCCCACTGCGAAGATCCCCCTGTTCTTCCATCCGTAAGGGGGTCGCCCCTTACGGATGGAAGAACAGGGGGGAGGCCCCCAGGAGATGGCATTTGGCAGAGCCGCAGCTGGCCCGTTTCGGGCCAAGACGCGGGACCCGGCAGGTAGAGGGCAGGCAGCCCCACCAGGAGCCTCCCTCGGGGCAACGGGCCCCACCCTGGACATATCAGGCCTGCTTCACAGGGTCCCTGGGGTCCTGTCCGTGGAACTGGAAGCTCTCCCCGCCACCCAGAGGTCCGTTCCTTTTCCCGTGGACCACACTTGCCAGCGCGTCTCCCACCCCGGCAGAGGCAGAGTGCCAGGGAAGAACTAGGGACCCGGGGCCTGGCTGAGGTGCGCGCCCGGGTTCCGCGCCTGGTGGGCAGGGGCCCGGGCGGGCCGGACCCACGCCCAGGGACCCCGTCTCCCGGGGGGCCTCGGGCCTGAGACCTGCCTGGGGGGCTAAGAGTCTTTCTTGGCTCCGAAGGCCCCACCCTGCCCCGAGGCGGCAAACGTGCACCGAGACGCATCTACTCTCTAAAGTCTGGGCTGGACTTCCAGAGAAGGGACTGTGTCCGCTGGGACCCGGGTCCCACAGAGCTCGAACCCCCCTCCCCGTGAAGGCATCCGCGGCCTGTGGTCCTTGGTGTCCGCAAAAGGCATTCACCTGCGGAGAACCTGGGCCCAGGTGAGCGGGACCAGGCCCCACGGCAGGAGCACCTAGGGAGGCCACCGGAGCCACGGGGGCCAGGGCTGGGCATTTTCCCGGGTGCTCTCTCGGGTCCCGGGCGCCCTCTCCCGCCCGGGGAGTGCCCACGCCGTCCCTTGACCCCCGCAGGACGCCTGCATCCCGCCATAAGCGGCCCACCTCCTCCATGGAGCACGGACACGGGGGGCCGGGGTGCGAGCAACTGGCCTACGTGGCGGCAAACCCGCAGACCCCTCCGTCCCGTCCCCGCCACTGCGAAGATCCCCCTGTTCTTCCATCCGTAAAGGGGTCCCCCTTTACGGATGGAAGAACAGGGGGGAGGCGCCAGGAGATGGCTTTTGTCCGAGCCGCGGCTGGGTGGTTTTCGGGCCAAGAGGCGGGGCCGCGCAGGCGCAAGCAGGCCCCCCCACCACAAGCATCCCTCCGGGCAACGTGCCCCCCCCGCCCCGCCTTGAGATATCAGGCCAGGTTCACAGGGTCCCTGGGCTGGTGTCAGAGTTAACGGATGCCCTCCCTGCCACCCAGAGGACCGTGCGTTTTCCCGTGGACCACACTTCCCAGCAGCCCTCCCACCCCCGCAGAGGCAGAGTGCCAGGGAAGAACTAGGGGCCTGGGGCCGGCAAGAGGGGCCGGCCACGGTTCCGCGCCAGGTGGAGCGGGTCCCGGCCGGCGGGCGGGCGGGCGGGCGGGCGGGACCCTCGTCCACGGACCG
Source organism: Desmodus rotundus (assembly GCF_022682495.2). Lineage (NCBI taxonomy): Eukaryota > Metazoa > Chordata > Mammalia > Chiroptera > Phyllostomidae > Desmodus > Desmodus rotundus. The sequence continues at coordinate 50,268 of NW_026527318.1, forward strand.
GTTCTCCCGAGGGGCGTCTGGCCTGTGCCCCGCCTGGGAGGCTAACAGCCTAGCTTCGCCTGCAACGCCCCCACCCTGCCGCAAGGCGGCAGACTTGGACCCAGCCGCTTCAACCCTCCAGTCCCTGCTGAACCACCCAAAAATGGAGTGTGACCGCTGCGACCTCAGTCCCCCAGAGCTCGAACCCCCACCTCTGTGAGGGAATGGGCGGCCTCCTGTCCTTGGCGTCCGCAACAGGCATTCACCTGCGGTGAACCTGGGCCTCGGGCGAGCAGGGCCAGGCCCCATGGTAGGAGCCCCGGGGGAGGCAATGGCAGCCTCTGCGGCCAGGCCTCGGGCTCTCCCCGGGGCTCTCTCGGGGCACGGGCACCCTCTCTCGCCTAGAGAGTGCCCACGCCGTCCCTTGACCCCCGCGAGACACCTGCTTCCCGTGATAAGAGGCCCCCTGCCTCCATGGAGCTTGGAACTCTGGGGCCGGGCTGCGGGTCACTGGGCTAAGGGGCTGGAAACGCGCAGACCCCTCCGTCCCGACCGCCCCACTGCGAAGATCCCCCTGTTCTTCCATCCGTAAGGGGGTCGCCCCTTACGGATGGAAGAACAGGGGGGAGGCCCCCAGGAGATGGCATTTGGCAGAGCCGCAGCTGGCCCGTTTCGGGCCAAGACGCGGGACCCGGCAGGTAGAGGGCAGGCAGCCCCACCAGGAGCCTCCCTCGGGGCAACGGGCCCCACCCTGGACATATCAGGCCTGCTTCACAGGGTCCCTGGGGTCCTGTCCGTGGAACTGGAAGCTCTCCCCGCCACCCAGAGGTCCGTTCCTTTTCCCGTGGACCACACTTGCCAGCGCGTCTCCCACCCCGGCAGAGGCAGAGTGCCAGGGAAGAACTAGGGACCCGGGGCCTGGCTGAGGTGCGCGCCCGGGTTCCGCGCCTGGTGGGCAGGGGCCCGGGCGGGCCGGACCCACGCCCAGGGACCCCGTCTCCCGGGGGGCCTCGGGCCTGAGACCTGCCTGGGGGGCTAAGAGTCTTTCTTGGCTCCGAAGGCCCCACCCTGCCCCGAGGCGGCAAACGTGCACCGAGACGCATCTACTCTCTAAAGTCTGGGCTGGACTTCCAGAGAAGGGACTGTGTCCGCTGGGACCCGGGTCCCACAGAGCTCCAACCCCCCTCCCCGTGAAGGCATCCGCGGCCTGTGGTCCTTGGTGTCCGCAAAAGGCATTCACCTGCGGAGAACCTGGGCCCAGGTGAGCGGGACCAGGCCCCACGGCAGGAGCACCTAGGGAGGCCACCGGAGCCACGGGGGCCAGGGCTGGGCATTTTCCCGGGTGCTCTCTCGGGTCCCGGGCGCCCTCTCCCGCCCGGGGAGTGCCCACGCCGTCCCTTGACCCCCGCAGGACGCCTGCATCCCGCCATAAGCGGCCCACCTCCTCCATGGAGCACGGACACGGGGGGCCGGGGTGCGAGCAACTGGCCTACGTGGCGGCAAACCCGCAGACCCCTCCGTCCCGTCCCCGCCACTGCGAAGATCCCCCTGTTCTTCCATCCGTAAAGGGGTCCCCCTTTACGGATGGAAGAACAGGGGGGAGGCGCCCAGGAGATGGCTTTTGTCCGAGCCGCGGCTGGGTGGTTTTCGGGCCAAGAGGCGGGGCCGCGCAGGCGCAAGCAGGCCCCCCCACCACAAGCATCCCTCCGGGCAACGTGCCCCCCCCGCCCCGCCTTGAGATATCAGGCCAGGTTCACAGGGTCCCTGGGCTGGTGTCAGAGTTAACGGATGCCCTCCCTGCCACCCAGAGGACCGTGCGTTTTCCCGTGGACCACACTTCCCAGCAGCCCTCCCACCCCCGCAGAGGCAGAGTGCCAGGGAAGAACTAGGGGCCTGGGGCCGGCAAGAGGGGCCGGCCACGGTTCCGCGCCAGGTGGAGCGGGTCCCGGCCGGCGGGCGGCGGCGGGCGGGCGGGCGGGACCCTCGTCCACGGACCGGTTCTCCCGAGGGGCGTCTGGCCTGTGCCCCGCCTGGGAGGCTAACAGCCTAGCTTCGCCTGCAACGCCCCCACCCTGCCGCAAGGCGGCAGACTTGGACCCAGCCGCTTCAACCCTCCAGTCCCTGCTGAACCACCCAAAAATGGAGTGTGACCGCTGCGACCTCAGTCCCCCAGAGCTCGAACCCCCACCTCTGTGAGGGAATGGGCGGCCTCCTGTCCTTGGCGTCCGCAACAGGCATTCACCTGCGGTGAACCTGGGCCTCGGGCGAGCAGGGCCAGGCCCCATGGTAGGAGCCCCGGGGGAGGCAATGGCAGCCTCTGCGGCCAGGCCTCGGGCTCTCCCCGGGGCTCTCTCGGGGCACGGGCACCCTCTCTCGCCTAGAGAGTGCCCACGCCGTCCCTTGACCCCCGCGAGACACCTGCTTCCCGTGATAAGAGGCCCCCTGCCTCCATGGAGCTTGGAACTCTGGGGCCGGGCTGCGGGTCACTGGGCTAAGGGGCTGGAAACGCGCAGACCCCTCCGTCCCGACCGCCCCACTGCGAAGATCCCCCTGTTCTTCCATCCGTAAGGGGGTCGCCCCTTACGGATGGAAGAACAGGGGGGAGGCCCCCAGGAGATGGCATTTGGCAGAGCCGCAGCTGGCCCGTTTCGGGCCAAGACGCGGGACCCGGCAGGTAGAGGGCAGGCAGCCCCACCAGGAGCCTCCCTCGGGGCAACGGGCCCCACCCTGGACATATCAGGCCTGCTTCACAGGGTCCCTGGGGTCCTGTCCGTGGAACTGGAAGCTCTCCCCGCCACCCAGAGGTCCGTTCCTTTTCCCGTGGACCACACTTGCCAGCGCGTCTCCCACCCCGGCAGAGGCAGAGTGCCAGGGAAGAACTAGGGACCCGGGGCCTGGATGAGGTGCGCGCCCGGGTTCCGCGCCTGGTGGGCAGGGGCCCGGGCGGGCCGGACCCACGCCCAGGGACCCCGTCTCCCGGGGGGCCTCGGGCCTGAGACCTGCCTGGGGGGCTAAGAGTCTTTCTTGGCTCCGAAGGCCCCACCCTGCCCCGAGGCGGCAAACGTGCACCGAGACGCATCTACTCTCTAAAGTCTGGGCTGGACTTCCAGAGAAGGGACTGTGTCCGCTGGGACCCGGGTCCCACAGAGCTCGAACCCCCCTCCCCGTGAAGGCATCCGCGGCCTGTGGTCCTTGGTGTCCGCAAAAGGCATTCACCTGCGGAGAACCTGGGCCCAGGTGAGCGGGACCAGGCCCCACGGCAGGAGCACCTAGGGAGGCCACCGGAGCCACGGGGGCCAGGGCTGGGCATTTTCCCGGGTGCTCTCTCGGGTCCCGGGCGCCCTCTCCCGCCCGGGGAGTGCCCACGCCGTCCCTTGACCCCCGCAGGACGCCTGCATCCCGCCATAAGCGGCCCACCTCCTCCATGGAGCACGGACACGGGGGGCCGGGGTGCCAGCAACTGGCCTACGTGGCGGCAAACCCGCAGACCCCTCCGTCCCGTCCCCGCCACTGCGAAGATCCCCCTGTTCTTCCATCCGTAAAGGGGTCCCCCTTTACGGATGGAAGAACAGGGGGGAGGCGCCCAGGAGATGGCTTTTGTCCGAGCCGCGGCTGGGTGGTTTTCGGGCCAAGAGGCGGGGCCGCGCAGGCGCAAGCAGGCCCCCCCACCACAAGCATCCCTCCGGGCAACGTGCCCCCCCCGCCCCGCCTTGAGATATCAGGCCAGGTTCACAGGGTCCCTGGGCTGGTGTCAGAGTTAACGGATGCCCTCCCTGCCACCCAGAGGACCGTGCGTTTTCCCGTGGACCACACTTCCCAGCAGCCCTCCCACCCCCGCAGAGGCAGAGTGCCAGGGAAGAACTAGGGGCCTGGGGCCGGCAAGAGGGGCCGGCCACGGTTCCGCGCCAGGTGGAGCGGGTCCCGGCCGGCGGGCGGGCGGGCGGGCGGGCGGGACCCTCGTCCACGGACCGGTTCTCCCGAGGGGCGTCTGGCCTGTGCCCCGCCTGGGAGGCTAACAGCCTAGCTTCGCCTGCAACGCCCCCACCCTGCCGCAAGGCGGCAGACTTGGACCCAGCCGCTTCAACCCTCCAGTCCCTGCTGAACCACCCAAAAATGGAGTGTGACCGCTGCGACCTCAGTCCCCCAGAGCTCGAACCCCCACCTCTGTGAGGGAATGGGCGGCCTCCTGTCCTTGGCGTCCGCAACAGGCATTCACCTGCGGTGAACCTGGGCCTCGGGCGAGCAGGGCCAGGCCCCATGGTAGGAGCCCCGGGGGAGGCAATGGCAGCCTCTGCGGCCAGGCCTCGGGCTCTCCCCGGGGCTCTCTCGGGGCACGGGCACCCTCTCTCGCCTAGAGAGTGCCCACGCCGTCCCTTGACCCCCGCGAGACACCTGCTTCCCGTGATAAGAGGCCCCCTGCCTCCATGGAGCTTGGAACTCTGGGGCCGGGCTGCGGGTCACTGGGCTAAGTGGCTGGAAACGCGCAGACCCCTCCGTCCCGACCGCCCCACTGCGAAGATCCCCCTGTTCTTCCATCCGTAAGGGGGTCGCCCCTTACGGATGGAAGAACAGGGGGGAGGCCCCCAGGAGATGGCATTTGGCAGAGCCGCAGCTGGCCCGTTTCGGGCCAAGACGCGGGACCCGGCAGGTAGAGGGCAGGCAGCCCCACCAGGAGCCTCCCTCGGGGCAACGGGCCCCACCCTGGACATATCAGGCCTGCTTCACAGGGTCCCTGGGGTCCTGTCCGTGGAACTGGAAGCTCTCCCCGCCACCCAGAGGTCCGTTCCTTTTCCCGTGGACCACACTTGCCAGCGCGTCTCCCACCCCGGCAGAGGCAGAGTGCCAGGGAAGAACTAGGGACCCGGGGCCTGGATGAGGTGCGCGCCCGGGTTCCGCGCCTGGTGGGCAGGGGCCCGGGCGGGCCGGACCCACGCCCAGGGACCCCGTCTCCCGGGGGGCCTCGGGCCTGAGACCTGCCTGGGGGGCTAAGAGTCTTTCTTGGCTCCGAAGGCCCCACCCTGCCCCGAGGCGGCAAACGTGCACCGAGACGCATCTACTCTCTAAAGTCTGGGCTGGACTTCCAGAGAAGGGACTGTGTCCGCTGGGACCCGGGTCCCACAGAGCTCGAACCCCCCTCCCCGTGAAGGCATCCGCGGCCTGTGGTCCTTGGTGTCCGCAAAAGGCATTCACCTGCGGAGAACCTGGGCCCAGGTGAGCGGGACCAGGCCCCACGGCAGGAGCACCTAGGGAGGCCACCGGAGCCACGGGGGCCAGGGCTGGGCATTTTCCCGGGTGCTCTCTCGGGTCCCGGGCGCCCTCTCCCGCCCGGGGAGTGCCCACGCCGTCCCTTGACCCCCGCAGGACGCCTGCATCCCGCCATAAGCGGCCCACCTCCTCCATGGAGCACGGACACGGGGGGCCGGGGTGCGAGCAACTGGCCTACGTGGCGGCAAACCCGCAGACCCCTCCGTCCCGTCCCCGCCACTGCGAAGATCCCCCTGTTCTTCCATCCGTAAAGGGGTCCCCCTTTACGGATGGAAGAACAGGGGGGAGGCGCCCAGGAGATGGCTTTTGTCCGAGCCGCGGCTGGGTGGTTTTCGGGCCAAGAGGCGGGGCCGCGCAGGCGCAAGCAGGCCCCCCCACCACAAGCATCCCTCCGGGCAACGTGCCCCCCCCGCCCCGCCTTGAGATATCAGGCCAGGTTCACAGTGTCCCTGGGCTGGTGTCAGAGTTAACGGATGCCCTCCCTGCCACCCAGAGGACCGTGCGTTTTCCCGTGGACCACACTTCCCAGCAGCCCTCCCACCCCCGCAGAGGCAGAGTGCCAGGGAAGAACTAGGGGCCTGGGGCCGGCAAGAGGGGCCGGCCACGGTTCCGCGCCAGGTGGAGCGGGTCCCGGCCGGCGGGCGGGCGGGCGGGCGGGCGGGACCCTCGTCCACGGACCGGTTCTCCCGAGGGGCGTCTGGCCTGTGCCCCGCCTGGGAGGCTAACAGCCTAGCTTCGCCTGCAACGCCCCCACCCTGCCGCAAGGCGGCAGACTTGGACCCAGCCGCTTCAACCCTCCAGTCCCTGCTGAACCACCCAAAAATGGAGTGTGACCGCTGCGACCTCAGTCCCCCAGAGCTCGAACCCCCACCTCTGTGAGGGAATGGGCGGCCTCCTGTCCTTGGCGTCCGCAACAGGCATTCACCTGCGGTGAACCTGGGCCTCGGGCGAGCAGGGCCAGGCCCCATGGTAGGAGCCCCGGGGGAGGCAATGGCAGCCTCTGCGGCCAGGCCTCGGGCTCTCCCCGGGGCTCTCTCGGGGCACGGGCACCCTCTCTCGCCTAGAGAGTGCCCACGCCGTCCCTTGACCCCCGCGAGACACCTGCTTCCCGTGATAAGAGGCCCCCTGCCTCCATGGAGCTTGGAACTCTGGGGCCGGGCTGCGGGTCACTGGGCTAAGTGGCTGGAAACGCGCAGACCCCTCCGTCCCGACCGCCCCACTGCGAAGATCCCCCTGTTCTTCCATCCGTAAGGGGGTCGCCCCTTACGGATGGAAGAACAGGGGGGAGGCCCCCAGGAGATGGCATTTGGCAGAGCCGCAGCTGGCCCGTTTCGGGCCAAGACGCGGGACCCGGCAGGTAGAGGGCAGGCAGCCCCACCAGGAGCCTCCCTCGGGGCAACGGGCCCCACCCTGGACATATCAGGCCTGCTTCACAGGGTCCCTGGGGTCCTGTCCGTGGAACTGGAAGCTCTCCCCGCCACCCAGAGGTCCGTTCCTTTTCCCGTGGACCACACTTGCCAGCGCGTCTCCCACCCCGGCAGAGGCAGAGTGCCAGGGAAGAACTAGGGACCCGGGGCCTGGCTGAGGTGCGCGCCCGGGTTCCGCGCCTGGTGGGCAGGGGCCCGGGCGGGCCGGACCCACGCCCAGGGACCCCGTCTCCCGGGGGGCCTCGGGCCTGAGACCTGCCTGGGGGGCTAAGAGTCTTTCTTGGCTCCGAAGGCCCCACCCTGCCCCGAGGCGGCAAACGTGCACCGAGACGCATCTACTCTCTAAAGTCTGGGCTGGACTTCCAGAGAAGGGACTGTGTCCGCTGGGACCCGGGTCCCACAGAGCTCGAACCCCCCTCCCCGTGAAGGCATCCGCGGCCTGTGGTCCTTGGTGTCCGCAAAAGGCATTCACCTGCGGAGAACCTGGGCCCAGGTGAGCGGGACCAGGCCCCACGGCAGGAGCCTAGGGAGGCCACCGGAGCCACGGGGGCCAGGGCTGGCCATTTTCCCGGGTGCTCTCTCGGGTCCCGGGCGCCCTCTCCCGCCCGGGGAGTGCCCACGCCGTCCCTTGACCCCCGCAGGACGCCTGCATCCCGCCATAAGCGGCCCACCTCCTCCATGGAGCACGGACACGGGGGGCCGGGGTGCGAGCAACTGGCCTACGTGGCGGCAAACCCGCAGACCCCTCCGTCCCGTCCCCGCCACTGCGAAGATCCCCCTGTTCTTCCATCCGTAAAGGGGTCCCCCTTTACGGATGGAAGAACAGGGCGGAGGCGCCCAGGAGATGGCTTTTGTCCGAGCCGCGGCTGGGTGGTTTTCGGGCCAAGAGGCGGGGCCGCGCAGGCGCAAGCAGGCCCCCCCACCACAAGCATCCCTCCGGGCAACGTGCCCCCCCCCGCCCCGCCTTGAGATATCAGGCCAGGTTCACAGGGTCCCTGGGCTGGTGTCAGAGTTAACGGATGCCCTCCCTGCCACCCAGAGGACCGTGCGTTTTCCCGTGGACCACACTTCCCAGCAGCCCTCCCACCCCCACAGAGGCAGAGTGCCAGGGAAGAACTAGGGGCCTGGGGCCGGCAAGAGGGGCCGGCCACGGTTCCGCGCCAGGTGGAGCGGGTCCCGGCCGGCGGGCGGGCGGGCGGGCGGGTGGGACCCTCGTCCACGGACCGGTTCTCCCGAGGGGCGTCTGGCCTGTGCCCCGCCTGGGAGGCTAACAGCCTAGCTTCGCCTGCAACGCCCCCACCCTGCCACAAGGCGGCAGACTTGGACCCAGCCGCTTCAACCCTCCAGTCCCTGCTGAACCACCCAAAAATGGAGTGTGACCGCTGCGACCTCAGTCCCCCAGAGCTCGAACCCCCACCTCTGTGAGGGAATGGGCGGCCTCCTGTCCTTGGCGTCCGCAACAGGCATTCACCTGCGGTGAACCTGGGCCTCGGGCGAGCAGGGCCAGGCCCCATGGTAGGAGCCCCGGGGGAGGCAATGGCAGCCTCTGCGGCCAGGCCTCGGGCTCTCCCCGGGGCTCTCTCGGGGCACGGGCACCCTCTCTCGCCTAGAGAGTGCCCACGCCGTCCCTTGACCCCCGCGAGACACCTGCTTCCCGTGATAAGAGGCCCCCTGCCTCCATGGAGCTTGGAACTCTGGGGCCGGGCTGCGGGTCACTGGGCTAAGTGGCTGGAAACGCGCAGACCCCTCCGTCCCGACCGCCCCACTGCGAAGATCCCCCTGTTCTTCCATCCGTAAGGGGGTCGCCCCTTACGGATGGAAGAACAGGGGGGAGGCCCCCAGGAGATGGCATTTGGCAGAGCCGCAGCTGGCCCGTTTCGGGCCAAGACGCGGGACCCGGCAGGTAGAGGGCAGGCAGCCCCACCAGGAGCCTCCCTCGGGGCAACGGGCCCCACCCTGGACATATCAGGCCTGCTTCACAGGGTCCCTGGGGTCCTGTCCGTGGAACTGGAAGCTCTCCCCGCCACCCAGAGGTCCGTTCCTTTTCCCGTGGACCACACTTGCCAGCGCGTCTCCCACCCCGGCAGAGGCAGAGTGCCAGGGAAGAACTAGGGACCCGGGGCCTGGCTGAGGTGCGCGCCCGGGTTCCGCGCCTGGTGGGCAGGGGCCCGGGCGGGCCGGACCCACGCCCAGGGACCCCGTCTCCCGGGGGGCCTCGGGCCTGAGACCTGCCTGGGGGGCTAAGAGTCTTTCTTGGCTCCGAAGGCCCCACCCTGCCCCGAGGCGGCAAACGTGCACCGAGACGCATCTACTCTCTAAAGTCTGGGCTGGACTTCCAGAGAAGGGACTGTGTCCGCTGGGACCCGGGTCCCACAGAGCTCGAACCCCCCTCCCCGTGAAGGCATCCGCGGCCTGTGGTCCTTGGTGTCCGCAAAAGGCATTCACCTGCGGAGAACCTGGGCCCAGGTGAGCGGGACCAGGCCCCACGGCAGGAGCACCTAGGGAGGCCACCGGAGCCACGGGGGCCAGGGCTGGGCATTTTCCCGGGTGCTCTCTCGGGTCCCGGGCGCCCTCTCCCGCCCGGGGAGTGCCCACGCCGTCCCTTGACCCCCGCAGGACGCCTGCATCCCGCCATAAGCGGCCCACCTCCTCCATGGAGCACGGACACGGGGGGCCGGGGTGCGAGCAACTGGCCTACGTGGCGGCAAACCCGCAGACCCCTCCGTCCCGTCCCCGCCACTGCGAAGATCCCCCTGTTCTTCCATCCGTAAAGGGGTCCCCCTTTACGGATGGAAGAACAGGGGGGAGGCGCCCAGGAGATGGCTTTTGTCCGAGCCGCGGCTGGGTGGTTTTCGGGCCAAGAGGCGGGGCCGCGCAGGCGCAAGCAGGCCCCCCCACCACAAGCATCCCTCCGGGCAACGTGCCCCCCCCGCCCCGCCTTGAGATATCAGGCCAGGTTCACAGGGTCCCTGGGCTGGTGTCAGAGTTAACGGATGCCCTCCCTGCCACCCAGAGGACCGTGCGTTTTCCCGTGGACCACACTTCCCAGCAGCCCTCCCACCCCCGCAGAGGCAGAGTGCCAGGGAAGAACTAGGGGCCTGGGGCCGGCAAGAGGGGCCGGCCACGGTTCCGCGCCAGGTGGAGCGGGTCCCGGCCGGCGGGCGGGCGGGCGGGCGGGCGGGACCCTCGTCCACGGACCGGTTCTCCCGAGGGGCGTCTGGCCTGTGCCCCGCCTGGGAGGCTAACAGCCTAGCTTCGCCTGCAACGCCCCCACCCTGCCGCAAGGCGGCAGACTTGGACCCAGCCGCTTCAACCCTCCAGTCCCTGCTGAACCACCCAAAAATGGAGTGTGACCGCTGCGACCTCAGTCCCCCAGAGCTCGAACCCCCACCTCTGTGAGGGAATGGGCGGCCTCCTGTCCTTGGCGTCCGCAACAGGCATTCACCTGCGGTGAACCTGGGCCTCGGGCGAGCAGGGCCAGGCCCCATGGTAGGAGCCCCGGGGGAGGCAATGGCAGCCTCTGCGGCCAGGCCTCGGGCTCTCCCCGGGGCTCTCTCGGGGCACGGGCACCCTCTCTCGCCTAGAGAGTGCCCACGCCGTCCCTTGACCCCCGCGAGACACCTGCTTCCCGTGATAAGAGGCCCCCTGCCTCCATGGAGCTTGGAACTCTGGGGCCGGGCTGCGGGTCACTGGGCTAAGTGGCTGGAAACGCGCAGACCCCTCCGTCCCGACCGCCCCACTGCGAAGATCCCCCTGTTCTTCCATCCGTAAGGGGGTCGCCCCTTACGGATGGAAGAACAGGGGGGAGGCCCCCAGGAGATGGCATTTGGCAGAGCCGCAGCTGGCCCGTTTCGGGCCAAGACGCGGGACCCGGCAGGTAGAGGGCAGGCAGCCCCACCAGGAGCCTCCCTCGGGGCAACGGGCCCCACCCTGGACATATCAGGCCTGCTTCACAGGGTCCCTGGGGTCCTGTCCGTGGAACTGGAAGCTCTCCCCGCCACCCAGAGGTCCGTTCCTTTTCCCGTGGACCACACTTGCCAGCGCGTCTCCCACCCCGGCAGAGGCAGAGTGCCAGGGAAGAACTAGGGACCCGGGGCCTGGCTGAGGTGCGCGCCCGGGTTCCGCGCCTGGTGGGCAGGGGCCCGGGCGGGCCGGACCCACGCCCAGGGACCCCGTCTCCCGGGGGGCCTCGGGCCTGAGACCTGCCTGGGGGGCTAAGAGTCTTTCTTGGCTCCGAAGGCCCCACCCTGCCCCGAGGCGGCAAACGTGCACCGAGACGCATCTACTCTCTAAAGTCTGGGCTGGACTTCCAGAGAAGGGACTGTGTCCGCTGGGACCCGGGTCCCACAGAGCTCGAACCCCCCTCCCCGTGAAGGCATCCGCGGCCTGTGGTCCTTGGTGTCCGCAAAAGGCATTCACCTGCGGAGAACCTGGGCCCAGGTGAGCGGGACCAGGCCCCACGGCAGGAGCACCTAGGGAGGCCACCGGAGCCACGGGGGCCAGGGCTGGGCATTTTCCCGGGTGCTCTCTCGGGTCCCGGGCGCCCTCTCCCGCCCGGGGAGTGCCCACGCCGTCCCTTGACCCCCGCAGGACGCCTGCATCCCGCCATAAGCGGCCCACCTCCTCCATGGAGCACGGACACGGGGGGCCGGGGTGCGAGCAACTGGCCTACGTGGCGGCAAACCCGCAGACCCCTCCGTCCCGTCCCCGCCACTGCGAAGATCCCCCTGTTCTTCCATCCGTAAAGGGGTCCCCCTTTACGGATGGAAGAACAGGGCGGAGGCGCCCAGGAGATGGCTTTTGTCCGAGCCGCGGCTGGGTGGTTTTCGGGCCAAGAGGCGGGGCCGCGCAGGCGCAAGCAGGCCCCCCCACCACAAGCATCCCTCCGGGCAACGTGCCCCCCCCCGCCCCGCCTTGAGATATCAGGCCAGGTTCACAGGGTCCCTGGGCTGGTGTCAGAGTTAACGGATGCCCTCCCTGCCACCCAGAGGACCGTGCGTTTTCCCGTGGACCACACTTCCCAGCAGCCCTCCCACCCCCACAGAGGCAGAGTGCCAGGGAAGAACTAGGGGCCTGGGGCCGGCAAGAGGGGCCGGCCACGGTTCCGCGCCAGGTGGAGCGGGTCCCGGCCGGCGGGCGGGCGGGCGGGCGGGCGGGACCCTCGTCCACGGACCGGTTCTCCCGAGGGGCGTCTGGCCTGTGCCCCGCCTGGGAGGCTAACAGCCTAGCTTCGCCTGCAACGCCCCCACCCTGCCACAAGGCGGCAGACTTGGACCCAGCCGCTTCAACCCTCCAGTCCCTGCTGAACCACCCAAAAATGGAGTGTGACCGCTGCGACCTCAGTCCCCCAGAGCTCGAACCCCCACCTCTGTGAGGGAATGGGCGGCCTCCTGTCCTTGGCGTCCGCAACAGGCATTCACCTGCGGTGAACCTGGGCCTCGGGCGAGCAGGGCCAGGCCCCATGGTAGGAGCCCCGGGGGAGGCAATGGCAGCCTCTGCGGCCAGGCCTCGGGCTCTCCCCGGGGCTCTCTCGGGGCACGGGCACCCTCTCTCGCCTAGAGAGTGCCCACGCCGTCCCTTGACCCCCGCGAGACACCTGCTTCCCGTGATAAGAGGCCCCCTGCCTCCATGGAGCTTGGAACTCTGGGGCCGGGCTGCGGGTCACTGGGCTAAGGGGCTGGAAACGCGCAGACCCCTCCGTCCCGACCGCCCCACTGCGAAGATCCCCCTGTTCTTCCATCCGTAAGGGGGTCGCCCCTTACGGATGGAAGAACAGGGGGGAGGCCCCCAGGAGATGGCATTTGGCAGAGCCGCAGCTGGCCCGTTTCGGGCCAAGACGCGGGACCCGGCAGGTAGAGGGCAGGCAGCCCCACCAGGAGCCTCCCTCGGGGCAACGGGCCCCACCCTGGACATATCAGGCCTGCTTCACAGGGTCCCTGGGGTCCTGTCCGTGGAACTGGAAGCTCTCCCCGCCACCCAGAGGTCCGTTCCTTTTCCCGTGGACCACACTTGCCAGCGCGTCTCCCACCCCGGCAGAGGCAGAGTGCCAGGGAAGAACTAGGGACCCGGGGCCTGGCTGAGGTGCGCGCCCGGGTTCCGCGCCTGGTGGGCAGGGGCCCGGGCGGGCCGGACCCACGCCCAGGGACCCCGTCTCCCGGGGGGCCTCGGGCCTGAGACCTGCCTGGGGGGCTAAGAGTCTTTCTTGGCTCCGAAGGCCCCACCCTGCCCCGAGGCGGCAAACGTGCACCGAGACGCATCTACTCTCTAAAGTCTGGGCTGGACTTCCAGAGAAGGGACTGTGTCCGCTGGGACCCGGGTCCCACAGAGCTCGAACCCCCCTCCCCGTGAAGGCATCCGCGGCCTGTGGTCCTTGGTGTCCGCAAAAGGCATTCACCTGCGGAGAACCTGGGCCCAGGTGAGCGGGACCAGGCCCCACGGCAGGAGCACCTAGGGAGGCCACCGGAGCCACGGGGGCCAGGGCTGGGCATTTTCCCGGGTGCTCTCTCGGGTCCCGGGCGCCCTCTCCCGCCCGGGGAGTGCCCACGCCGTCCCTTGACCCCCGCAGGACGCCTGCATCCCGCCATAAGCGGCCCACCTCCTCCATGGAGCACGGACACGGGGGGCCGGGGTGCGAGCAACTGGCCTACGTGGCGGCAAACCCGCAGACCCCTCCGTCCCGTCCCCGCCACTGCGAAGATCCCCCTGTTCTTCCATCCGTAAAGGGGTCCCCCTTTACGGATGGAAGAACAGGGGGGAGGCGCCCAGGAGATGGCTTTTGTCCGAGCCGCGGCTGGGTGGTTTTCGGGCCAAGAGGCGGGGCCGCGCAGGCGCAAGCAGGCCCCCCCACCACAAGCATCCCTCCGGGCAACGTGCCCCCCCCGCCCCGCCTTGAGATATCAGGCCAGGTTCACAGGGTCCCTGGGCTGGTGTCAGAGTTAACGGATGCCCTCCCTGCCACCCAGAGGACCGTGCGTTTTCCCGTGGACCACACTTCCCAGCAGCCCTCCCACCCCCGCAGAGGCAGAGTGCCAGGGAAGAACTAGGGGCCTGGGGCCGGCAAGAGGGGCCGGCCACGGTTCCGCGCCAGGTGGAGCGGGTCCCGGCCGGCGGGCGGGCGGGCGGGCGGGCGGGACCCTCGTCCACGGACCGGTTCTCCCGAGGGGCGTCTGGCCTGTGCCCCGCCTGGGAGGCTAACAGCCTAGCTTCGCCTGCAACGCCCCCACCCTGCCGCAAGGCGGCAGACTTGGACCCAGCCGCTTCAACCCTCCAGTCCCTGCTGAACCACCCAAAAATGGAGTGTGACCGCTGCGACCTCAGTCCCCCAGAGCTCGAACCCCCACCTCTGTGAGGGAATGGGCGGCCTCCTGTCCTTGGCGTCCGCAACAGGCATTCACCTGCGGTGAACCTGGGCCTCGGGCGAGCAGGGCCAGGCCCCATGGTAGGAGCCCCGGGGGAGGCAATGGCAGCCTCTGCGGCCAGGCCTCGGGCTCTCCCCGGGGCTCTCTCGGGGCACGGGCACCCTCTCTCGCCTAGAGAGTGCCCACGCCGTCCCTTGACCCCCGCGAGACACCTGCTTCCCGTGATAAGAGGCCCCCTGCCTCCATGGAGCTTGGAACTCTGGGGCCGGGCTGCGGGTCACTGGGCTAAGGGGCTGGAAACGCGCAGACCCCTCCGTCCCGACCGCCCCACTGCGAAGATCCCCCTGTTCTTCCATCCGTAAGGGGGTCGCCCCTTACGGATGGAAGAACAGGGGGGAGGCCCCCAGGAGATGGCATTTGGCAGAGCCGCAGCTGGCCCGTTTCGGGCCAAGACGCGGGACCCGGCAGGTAGAGGGCAGGCAGCCCCACCAGGAGCCTCCCTCGGGGCAACGGGCCCCACCCTGGACATATCAGGCCTGCTTCACAGGGTCCCTGGGGTCCTGTCCGTGGAACTGGAAGCTCTCCCCGCCACCCAGAGGTCCGTTCCTTTTCCCGTGGACCACACTTGCCAGCGCGTCTCCCACCCCGGCAGAGGCAGAGTGCCAGGGAAGAACTAGGGACCCGGGGCCTGGCTGAGGTGCGCGCCCGGGTTCCGCGCCTGGTGGGCAGGGGCCCGGGCGGGCCGGACCCACGCCCAGGGACCCCGTCTCCCGGGGGGCCTCGGGCCTGAGACCTGCCTGGGGGGCTAAGAGTCTTTCTTGGCTCCGAAGGCCCCACCCTGCCCCGAGGCGGCAAACGTGCACCGAGACGCATCTACTCTCTAAAGTCTGGGCTGGACTTCCAGAGAAGGGACTGTGTCCGCTGGGACCCGGGTCCCACAGAGCTCGAACCCCCCTCCCCGTGAAGGCATCCGCGGCCTGTGGTCCTTGGTGTCCGCAAAAGGCATTCACCTGCGGAGAACCTGGGCCCAGGTGAGCGGGACCAGGCCCCACGGCAGGAGCCTAGGGAGGCCACCGGAGCCACGGGGGCCAGGGCTGGGCATTTTCCCGGGTGCTCTCTCGGGTCCCGGGCGCCCTCTCCCGCCCGGGGAGTGCCCACGCCGTCCCTTGACCCCCGCAGGACGCCTGCATCCCGCCATAAGCGGCCCACCTCCTCCATGGAGCACGGACACGGGGGGCCGGGGTGCGAGCAACTGGCCTACGTGGCGGCAAACCCGCAGACCCCTCCGTCCCGTCCCCGCCACTGCGAAGATCCCCCTGTTCTTCCATCCGTAAAGGGGTCCCCCTTTACGGATGGAAGAACAGGGGGGAGGCGCCCAGGAGATGGCTTTTGTCCGAGCCGCGGCTGGGTGGTTTTCGGGCCAAGAGGCGGGGCCGCGCAGGCGCAAGCAGGCCCCCCCACCACAAGCATCCCTCCGGGCAACGTGCCCCCCCCCCGCCCCGCCTTGAGATATCAGGCCAGGTTCACAGGGTCCCTGGGCTGGTGTCAGAGTTAACGGATGCCCTCCCTGCCACCCAGAGGACCGTGCGTTTTCCCGTGGACCACACTTCCCAGCAGCCCTCCCACCCCCACAGAGGCAGAGTGCCAGGGAAGAACTAGGGGCCTGGGGCCGGCAAGAGGGGCCGGCCACGGTTCCGCGCCAGGTGGAGCGGGTCCCGGCCGGCGGGCGGGCGGGCGGGCGGGTGGGACCCTCGTCCACGGACCGGTTCTCCCGAGGGGCGTCTGGCCTGTGCCCCGCCTGGGAGGCTAACAGCCTAGCTTCGCCTGCAACGCCCCCACCCTGCCACAAGGCGGCAGACTTGGACCCAGCCGCTTCAACCCTCCAGTCCCTGCTGAACCACCCAAAAATGGAGTGTGACCGCTGCGACCTCAGTCCCCCAGAGCTCGAACCCCCACCTCTGTGAGGGAATGGGCGGCCTCCTGTCCTTGGCGTCCGCAACAGGCATTCACCTGCGGTGAACCTGGGCCTCGGGCGAGCAGGGCCAGGCCCCATGGTAGGAGCCCCGGGGGAGGCAATGGCAGCCTCTGCGGCCAGGCCTCGGGCTCTCCCCGGGGCTCTCTCGGGGCACGGGCACCCTCTCTCGCCTAGAGAGTGCCCACGCCGTCCCTTGACCCCCGCGAGACACCTGCTTCCCGTGATAAGAGGCCCCCTGCCTCCATGGAGCTTGGAACTCTGGGGCCGGGCTGCGGGTCACTGGGCTAAGGGGCTGGAAACGCGCAGACCCCTCCGTCCCGACCGCCCCACTGCGAAGATCCCCCTGTTCTTCCATCCGTAAGGGGGTCGCCCCTTACGGATGGAAGAACAGGGGGGAGGCCCCCAGGAGATGGCATTTGGCAGAGCCGCAGCTGGCCCGTTTCGGGCCAAGACGCGGGACCCGGCAGGTAGAGGGCAGGCAGCCCCACCAGGAGCCTCCCTCGGGGCAACGGGCCCCACCCTGGACATATCAGGCCTGCTTCACAGGGTCCCTGGGGTCCTGTCCGTGGAACTGGAAGCTCTCCCCGCCACCCAGAGGTCCGTTCCTTTTCCCGTGGACCACACTTGCCAGCGCGTCTCCCACCCCGGCAGAGGCAGAGTGCCAGGGAAGAACTAGGGACCCGGGGCCTGGATGAGGTGCGCGCCCGGGTTCCGCGCCTGGTGGGCAGGGGCCCGGGCGGGCCGGACCCACGCCCAGGGACCCCGTCTCCCGGGGGGCCTCGGGCCTGAGACCTGCCTGGGGGGCTAAGAGTCTTTCTTGGCTCCGAAGGCCCCACCCTGCCCCGAGGCGGCAAACGTGCACCGAGACGCATCTACTCTCTAAAGTCTGGGCTGGACTTCCAGAGAAGGGACTGTGTCCGCTGGGACCCGGGTCCCACAGAGCTCGAACCCCCCTCCCCGTGAAGGCATCCGCGGCCTGTGGTCCTTGGTGTCCGCAAAAGGCATTCACCTGCGGAGAACCTGGGCCCAGGTGAGCGGGACCAGGCCCCACGGCAGGAGCACCTAGGGAGGCCACCGGAGCCACGGGGGCCAGGGCTGGGCATTTTCCCGGGTGCTCTCTCGGGTCCCGGGCGCCCTCTCCCGCCCGGGGAGTGCCCACGCCGTCCCTTGACCCCCGCAGGACGCCTGCATCCCGCCATAAGCGGCCCACCTCCTCCATGGAGCACGGACACGGGGGGCCGGGGTGCGAGCAACTGGCCTACGTGGCGGCAAACCCGCAGACCCCTCCGTCCCGTCCCCGCCACTGCGAAGATCCCCCTGTTCTTCCATCCGTAAAGGGGTCCCCCTTTACGGATGGAAGAACAGGGGGGAGGCGCCCAGGAGATGGCTTTTGTCCGAGCCGCGGCTGGGTGGTTTTCGGGCCAAGAGGCGGGGCCGCGCAGGCGCAAGCAGGCCCCCCCCACCACAAGCATCCCTCCGGGCAACGTGCCCCCCCCCGCCCCGCCTTGAGATATCAGGCCAGGTTCACAGGGTCCCTGGGCTGGTGTCAGAGTTAACGGATGCCCTCCCTGCCACCCAGAGGACCGTGCGTTTTCCCGTGGACCACACTTCCCAGCAGCCCTCCCACCCCCGCAGAGGCAGAGTGCCAGGGAAGAACTAGGGGCCTGGGGCCGGCAAGAGGGGCCGGCCACGGTTCCGCGCCAGGTGGAGCGGGTCCCGGCCGGCGGGCGGGCGGGCGGGCGGGCGGGACCCTCGTCCACGGACCGGTTCTCCCGAGGGGCGTCTGGCCTGTGCCCCGCCTGGGAGGCTAACAGCCTAGCTTCGCCTGCAACGCCCCCACCCTGCCGCAAGGCGGCAGACTTGGACCCAGCCGCTTCAACCCTCCAGTCCCTGCTGAACCACCCAAAAATGGAGTGTGACCGCTGCGACCTCAGTCCCCCAGAGCTCGAACCCCCACCTCTGTGAGGGAATGGGCGGCCTCCTGTCCTTGGCGTCCGCAACAGGCATTCACCTGCGGTGAACCTGGGCCTCGGGCGAGCAGGGCCAGGCCCCATGGTAGGAGCCCCGGGGGAGGCAATGGCAGCCTCTGCGGCCAGGCCTCGGGCTCTCCCCGGGGCTCTCTCGGGGCACGGGCACCCTCTCTCGCCTAGAGAGTGCCCACGCCGTCCCTTGACCCCCGCGAGACACCTGCTTCCCGTGATAAGAGGCCCCCTGCCTCCATGGAGCTTGGAACTCTGGGGCCGGGCTGCGGGTCACTGGGCTAAGGGGCTGGAAACGCGCAGACCCCTCCGTCCCGACCGCCCCACTGCGAAGATCCCCCTGTTCTTCCATCCGTAAGGGGGTCGCCCCTTACGGATGGAAGAACAGGGGGGAGGCCCCCAGGAGATGGCATTTGGCAGAGCCGCAGCTGGCCCGTTTCGGGCCAAGACGCGGGACCCGGCAGGTAGAGGGCAGGCAGCCCCACCAGGAGCCTCCCTCGGGGCAACGGGCCCCACCCTGGACATATCAGGCCTGCTTCACAGGGTCCCTGGGGTCCTGTCCGTGGAACTGGAAGCTCTCCCCGCCACCCAGAGGTCCGTTCCTTTTCCCGTGGACCACACTTGCCAGCGCGTCTCCCACCCCGGCAGAGGCAGAGTGCCAGGGAAGAACTAGGGACCCGGGGCCTGGCTGAGGTGCGCGCCCGGGTTCCGCGCCTGGTGGGCAGGGGCCCGGGCGGGCCGGACCCACGCCCAGGGACCCCGTCTCCCGGGGGGCCTCGGGCCTGAGACCTGCCTGGGGGGCTAAGAGTCTTTCTTGGCTCCGAAGGCCCCACCCTGCCCCGAGGCGGCAAACGTGCACCGAGACGCATCTACTCTCTAAAGTCTGGGCTGGACTTCCAGAGAAGGGACTGTGTCCGCTGGGACCCGGGTCCCACAGAGCTCGAACCCCCCTCCCCGTGAAGGCATCCGCGGCCTGTGGTCCTTGGTGTCCGCAAAAGGCATTCACCTGCGGAGAACCTGGGCCCAGGTGAGCGGGACCAGGCCCCACGGCAGGAGCCTAGGGAGGCCACCGGAGCCACGGGGGCCAGGGCTGGGCATTTTCCCGGGTGCTCTCTCGGGTCCCGGGCGCCCTCTCCCGCCCGGGGAGTGCCCACGCCGTCCCTTGACCCCCGCAGGACGCCTGCATCCCGCCATAAGCGGCCCACCTCCTCCATGGAGCACGGACACGGGGGGCCGGGGTGCGAGCAACTGGCCTACGTGGCGGCAAACCCGCAGACCCCTCCGTCCCGTCCCCGCCACTGCGAAGATCCCCCTGTTCTTCCATCCGTAAAGGGGTCCCCCTTTACGGATGGAAGAACAGGGCGGAGGCGCCCAGGAGATGGCTTTTGTCCGAGCCGCGGCTGGGTGGTTTTCGGGCCAAGAGGCGGGGCCGCGCAGGCGCAAGCAGGCCCCCCCACCACAAGCATCCCTCCGGGCAACGTGCCCCCCCCCGCCCCGCCTTGAGATATCAGGCCAGGTTCACAGGGTCCCTGGGCTGGTGTCAGAGTTAACGGATGCCCTCCCTGCCACCCAGAGGACCGTGCGTTTTCCCGTGGACCACACTTCCCAGCAGCCCTCCCACCCCCACAGAGGCAGAGTGCCAGGGAAGAACTAGGGGCCTGGGGCCGGCAAGAGGGGCCGGCCACGGTTCCGCGCCAGGTGGAGCGGGTCCCGGCCGGCGGGCGGGCGGGCGGGCGGGCGGGACCCTCGTCCACGGACCGGTTCTCCCGAGGGGCGTCTGGCCTGTGCCCCGCCTGGGAGGCTAACAGCCTAGCTTCGCCTGCAACGCCCCCACCCTGCCACAAGGCGGCAGACTTGGACCCAGCCGCTTCAACCCTCCAGTCCCTGCTGAACCACCCAAAAATGGAGTGTGACCGCTGCGACCTCAGTCCCCCAGAGCTCGAACCCCCACCTCTGTGAGGGAATGGGCGGCCTCCTGTCCTTGGCGTCCGCAACAGGCATTCACCTGCGGTGAACCTGGGCCTCGGGCGAGCAGGGCCAGGCCCCATGGTAGGAGCCCCGGGGGAGGCAATGGCAGCCTCTGCGGCCAGGCCTCGGGCTCTCCCCGGGGCTCTCTCGGGGCACGGGCACCCTCTCTCGCCTAGAGAGTGCCCACGCCGTCCCTTGACCCCCGCGAGACACCTGCTTCCCGTGATAAGAGGCCCCCTGCCTCCATGGAGCTTGGAACTCTGGGGCCGGGCTGCGGGTCACTGGGCTAAGTGGCTGGAAACGCGCAGACCCCTCCGTCCCGACCGCCCCACTGCGAAGATCCCCCTGTTCTTCCATCCGTAAGGGGGTCGCCCCTTACGGATGGAAGAACAGGGGGGAGGCCCCCAGGAGATGGCATTTGGCAGAGCCGCAGCTGGCCCGTTTCGGGCCAAGACGCGGGACCCGGCAGGTAGAGGGCAGGCAGCCCCACCAGGAGCCTCCCTCGGGGCAACGGGCCCCACCCTGGACATATCAGGCCTGCTTCACAGGGTCCCTGGGGTCCTGTCCGTGGAACTGGAAGCTCTCCCCGCCACCCAGAGGTCCGTTCCTTTTCCCGTGGACCACACTTGCCAGCGCGTCTCCCACCCCGGCAGAGGCAGAGTGCCAGGGAAGAACTAGGGACCCGGGGCCTGGCTGAGGTGCGCGCCCGGGTTCCGCGCCTGGTGGGCAGGGGCCCGGGCGGGCCGGACCCACGCCCAGGGACCCCGTCTCCCGGGGGGCCTCGGGCCTGAGACCTGCCTGGGGGGCTAAGAGTCTTTCTTGGCTCCGAAGGCCCCACCCTGCCCCGAGGCGGCAAACGTGCACCGAGACGCATCTACTCTCTAAAGTCTGGGCTGGACTTCCAGAGAAGGGACTGTGTCCGCTGGGACCCGGGTCCCACAGAGCTCGAACCCCCCTCCCCGTGAAGGCATCCGCGGCCTGTGGTCCTTGGTGTCCGCAAAAGGCATTCACCTGCGGAGAACCTGGGCCCAGGTGAGCGGGACCAGGCCCCACGGCAGGAGCACCTAGGGAGGCCACCGGAGCCACGGGGGCCAGGGCTGGGCATTTTCCCGGGTGCTCTCTCGGGTCCCGGGCGCCCTCTCCCGCCCGGGGAGTGCCCACGCCGTCCCTTGACCCCCGCAGGACGCCTGCATCCCGCCATAAGCGGCCCACCTCCTCCATGGAGCACGGACACGGGGGGCCGGGGTGCGAGCAACTGGCCTACGTGGCGGCAAACCCGCAGACCCCTCCGTCCCGTCCCCGCCACTGCGAAGATCCCCCTGTTCTTCCATCCGTAAAGGGGTCCCCCTTTACGGATGGAAGAACAGGGGGGAGGCGCCCAGGAGATGGCTTTTGTCCGAGCCGCGGCTGGGTGGTTTTCGGGCCAAGAGGCGGGGCCGCGCAGGCGCAAGCAGGCCCCCCCACCACAAGCATCCCTCCGGGCAACGTGCCCCCCCCGCCCCGCCTTGAGATATCAGGCCAGGTTCACAGGGTCCCTGGGCTGGTGTCAGAGTTAACGGATGCCCTCCCTGCCACCCAGAGGACCGTGCGTTTTCCCGTGGACCACACTTCCCAGCAGCCCTCCCACCCCCGCAGAGGCAGAGTGCCAGGGAAGAACTAGGGGCCTGGGGCCGGCAAGAGGGGCCGGCCACGGTTCCGCGCCAGGTGGAGCGGGTCCCGGCCGGCGGGCGGGCGGGCGGGCGGGCGGGACCCTCGTCCACGGACCGGTTCTCCCGAGGGGCGTCTGGCCTGTGCCCCGCCTGGGAGGCTAACAGCCTAGCTTCGCCTGCAACGCCCCCACCCTGCCGCAAGGCGGCAGACTTGGACCCAGCCGCTTCAACCCTCCAGTCCCTGCTGAACCACCCAAAAATGGAGTGTGACCGCTGCGACCTCAGTCCCCCAGAGCTCGAACCCCCACCTCTGTGAGGGAATGGGCGGCCTCCTGTCCTTGGCGTCCGCAACAGGCATTCACCTGCGGTGAACCTGGGCCTCGGGCGAGCAGGGCCAGGCCCCATGGTAGGAGCCCCGGGGGAGGCAATGGCAGCCTCTGCGGCCAGGCCTCGGGCTCTCCCCGGGGCTCTCTCGGGGCACGGGCACCCTCTCTCGCCTAGAGAGTGCCCACGCCGTCCCTTGACCCCCGCGAGACACCTGCTTCCCGTGATAAGAGGCCCCCTGCCTCCATGGAGCTTGGAACTCTGGGGCCGGGCTGCGGGTCACTGGGCTAAGGGGCTGGAAACGCGCAGACCCCTCCGTCCCGACCGCCCCACTGCGAAGATCCCCCTGTTCTTCCATCCGTAAGGGGGTCGCCCCTTACGGATGGAAGAACAGGGGGGAGGCCCCCAGGAGATGGCATTTGGCAGAGCCGCAGCTGGCCCGTTTCGGGCCAAGACGCGGGACCCGGCAGGTAGAGGGCAGGCAGCCCCACCAGGAGCCTCCCTCGGGGCAACGGGCCCCACCCTGGACATATCAGGCCTGCTTCACAGGGTCCCTGGGGTCCTGTCCGTGGAACTGGAAGCTCTCCCCGCCACCCAGAGGTCCGTTCCTTTTCCCGTGGACCACACTTGCCAGCGCGTCTCCCACCCCGGCAGAGGCAGAGTGCCAGGGAAGAACTAGGGACCCGGGGCCTGGATGAGGTGCGCGCCCGGGTTCCGCGCCTGGTGGGCAGGGGCCCGGGCGGGCCGGACCCACGCCCAGGGACCCCGTCTCCCGGGGGGCCTCGGGCCTGAGACCTGCCTGGGGGGCTAAGAGTCTTTCTTGGCTCCGAAGGCCCCACCCTGCCCCGAGGCGGCAAACGTGCACCGAGACGCATCTACTCTCTAAAGTCTGGGCTGGACTTCCAGAGAAGGGACTGTGTCCGCTGGGACCCGGGTCCCACAGAGCTCGAACCCCCCTCCCCGTGAAGGCATCCGCGGCCTGTGGTCCTTGGTGTCCGCAAAAGGCATTCACCTGCGGAGAACCTGGGCCCAGGTGAGCGGGACCAGGCCCCACGGCAGGAGCACCTAGGGAGGCCACCGGAGCCACGGGGGCCAGGGCTGGGCATTTTCCCGGGTGCTCTCTCGGGTCCCGGGCGCCCTCTCCCGCCCGGGGAGTGCCCACGCCGTCCCTTGACCCCCGCAGGACGCCTGCATCCCGCCATAAGCGGCCCACCTCCTCCATGGAGCACGGACACGGGGGGCCGGGGTGCGAGCAACTGGCCTACGTGGCGGCAAACCCGCAGACCCCTCCGTCCCGTCCCCGCCACTGCGAAGATCCCCCTGTTCTTCCATCCGTAAAGGGGTCCCCCTTTACGGATGGAAGAACAGGGCGGAGGCGCCCAGGAGATGGCTTTTGTCCGAGCCGCGGCTGGGTGGTTTTCGGGCCAAGAGGCGGGGCCGCGCAGGCGCAAGCAGGCCCCCCCACCACAAGCATCCCTCCGGGCAACGTGCCCCCCCCGCCCCGCCTTGAGATATCAGGCCAGGTTCACAGGGTCCCTGGGCTGGTGTCAGAGTTAACGGATGCCCTCCCTGCCACCCAGAGGACCGTGCGTTTTCCCGTGGACCACACTTCCCAGCAGCCCTCCCACCCCCGCAGAGGCAGAGTGCCAGGGAAGAACTAGGGGCCTGGGGCCGGCAAGAGGGGCCGGCCACGGTTCCGCGCCAGGTGGAGCGGGTCCCGGCCGGCGGGCGGGCGGGCGGGCGGGCGGGACCCTCGTCCACGGACCGGTTCTCCCGAGGGGCGTCTGGCCTGTGCCCCGCCTGGGAGGCTAACAGCCTAGCTTCGCCTGCAACGCCCCCACCCTGCCGCAAGGCGGCAGACTTGGACCCAGCCGCTTCAACCCTCCAGTCCCTGCTGAACCACCCAAAAATGGAGTGTGACCGCTGCGACCTCAGTCCCCCAGAGCTCGAACCCCCACCTCTGTGAGGGAATGGGCGGCCTCCTGTCCTTGGCGTCCGCAACAGGCATTCACCTGCGGTGAACCTGGGCCTCGGGCGAGCAGGGCCAGGCCCCATGGTAGGAGCCCCGGGGGAGGCAATGGCAGCCTCTGCGGCCAGGCCTCGGGCTCTCCCCGGGGCTCTCTCGGGGCACGGGCACCCTCTCTCGCCTAGAGAGTGCCCACGCCGTCCCTTGACCCCCGCGAGACACCTGCTTCCCGTGATAAGAGGCCCCCTGCCTCCATGGAGCTTGGAACTCTGGGGCCGGGCTGCGGGTCACTGGGCTAAGTGGCTGGAAACGCGCAGACCCCTCCGTCCCGACCGCCCCACTGCGAAGATCCCCCTGTTCTTCCATCCGTAAGGGGGTCGCCCCTTACGGATGGAAGAACAGGGGGGAGGCCCCCAGGAGATGGCATTTGGCAGAGCCGCAGCTGGCCCGTTTCGGGCCAAGACGCGGGACCCGGCAGGTAGAGGGCAGGCAGCCCCACCAGGAGCCTCCCTCGGGGCAACGGGCCCCACCCTGGACATATCAGGCCTGCTTCACAGGGTCCCTGGGGTCCTGTCCGTGGAACTGGAAGCTCTCCCCGCCACCCAGAGGTCCGTTCCTTTTCCCGTGGACCACACTTGCCAGCGCGTCTCCCACCCCGGCAGAGGCAGAGTGCCAGGGAAGAACTAGGGACCCGGGGCCTGGATGAGGTGCGCGCCCGGGTTCCGCGCCTGGTGGGCAGGGGCCCGGGCGGGCCGGACCCACGCCCAGGGACCCCGTCTCCCGGGGGGCCTCGGGCCTGAGACCTGCCTGGGGGGCTAAGAGTCTTTCTTGGCTCCGAAGGCCCCACCCTGCCCCGAGGCGGCAAACGTGCACCGAGACGCATCTACTCTCTAAAGTCTGGGCTGGACTTCCAGAGAAGGGACTGTGTCCGCTGGGACCCGGGTCCCACAGAGCTCGAACCCCCCTCCCCGTGAAGGCATCCGCGGCCTGTGGTCCTTGGTGTCCGCAAAAGGCATTCACCTGCGGAGAACCTGGGCCCAGGTGAGCGGGACCAGGCCCCACGGCAGGAGCCTAGGGAGGCCACCGGAGCCACGGGGGCCAGGGCTGGGGATTTTCCCGGGTGCTCTCTCGGGTCCCGGGCGCCCTCTCCCGCCCGGGGAGTGCCCACGCCGTCCCTTGACCCCCGCAGGACGCCTGCATCCCGCCATAAGCGGCCCACCTCCTCCATGGAGCACGGACACGGGGGGCCGGGGTGCGAGCAACTGGCCTACGTGGCGGCAAACCCGCAGACCCCTCCGTCCCGTCCCCGCCACTGCGAAGATCCCCCTGTTCTTCCATCCGTAAAGGGGTCCCCCTTTACGGATGGAAGAACAGGGCGGAGGCGCCCAGGAGATGGCTTTTGTCCGAGCCGCGGCTGGGTGGTTTTCGGGCCAAGAGGCGGGGCCGCGCAGGCGCAAGCAGGCCCCCCCACCACAAGCATCCCTCCGGGCAACGTGCCCCCCCCCGCCCCGCCTTGAGATATCAGGCCAGGTTCACAGGGTCCCTGGGCTGGTGTCAGAGTTAACGGATGCCCTCCCTGCCACCCAGAGGACCGTGCGTTTTCCCGTGGACCACACTTCCCAGCAGCCCTCCCACCCCCACAGAGGCAGAGTGCCAGGGAAGAACTAGGGGCCTGGGGCCGGCAAGAGGGGCCGGCCACGGTTCCGCGCCAGGTGGAGCGGGTCCCGGCCGGCGGGCGGGCGGGCGGGCGGGTGGGACCCTCGTCCACGGACCGGTTCTCCCGAGGGGCGTCTGGCCTGTGCCCCGCCTGGGAGGCTAACAGCCTAGCTTCGCCTGCAACGCCCCCACCCTGCCACAAGGCGGCAGACTTGGACCCAGCCGCTTCAACCCTCCAGTCCCTGCTGAACCACCCAAAAATGGAGTGTGACCGCTGCGACCTCAGTCCCCCAGAGCTCGAACCCCCACCTCTGTGAGGGAATGGGCGGCCTCCTGTCCTTGGCGTCCGCAACAGGCATTCACCTGCGGTGAACCTGGGCCTCGGGCGAGCAGGGCCAGGCCCCATGGTAGGAGCCCCGGGGGAGGCAATGGCAGCCTCTGCGGCCAGGCCTCGGGCTCTCCCCGGGGCTCTCTCGGGGCACGGGCACCCTCTCTCGCCTAGAGAGTGCCCACGCCGTCCCTTGACCCCCGCGAGACACCTGCTTCCCGTGATAAGAGGCCCCCTGCCTCCATGGAGCTTGGAACTCTGGGGCCGGGCTGCGGGTCACTGGGCTAAGTGGCTGGAAACGCGCAGACCCCTCCGTCCCGACCGCCCCACTGCGAAGATCCCCCTGTTCTTCCATCCGTAAGGGGGTCGCCCCTTACGGATGGAAGAACAGGGGGGAGGCCCCCAGGAGATGGCATTTGGCAGAGCCGCAGCTGGCCCGTTTCGGGCCAAGACGCGGGACCCGGCAGGTAGAGGGCAGGCAGCCCCACCAGGAGCCTCCCTCGGGGCAACGGGCCCCACCCTGGACATATCAGGCCTGCTTCACAGGGTCCCTGGGGTCCTGTCCGTGGAACTGGAAGCTCTCCCCGCCACCCAGAGGTCCGTTCCTTTTCCCGTGGACCACACTTGCCAGCGCGTCTCCCACCCCGGCAGAGGCAGAGTGCCAGGGAAGAACTAGGGACCCGGGGCCTGGCTGAGGTGCGCGCCCGGGTTCCGCGCCTGGTGGGCAGGGGCCCGGGCGGGCCGGACCCACGCCCAGGGACCCCGTCTCCCGGGGGGCCTCGGGCCTGAGACCTGCCTGGGGGGCTAAGAGTCTTTCTTGGCTCCGAAGGCCCCACCCTGCCCCGAGGCGGCAAACGTGCACCGAGACGCATCTACTCTCTAAAGTCTGGGCTGGACTTCCAGAGAAGGGACTGTGTCCGCTGGGACCCGGGTCCCACAGAGCTCGAACCCCCCTCCCCGTGAAGGCATCCGCGGCCTGTGGTCCTTGGTGTCCGCAAAAGGCATTCACCTGCGGAGAACCTGGGCCCAGGTGAGCGGGACCAGGCCCCACGGCAGGAGCACCTAGGGAGGCCACCGGAGCCACGGGGGCCAGGGCTGGGCATTTTCCCGGGTGCTCTCTCGGGTCCCGGGCGCCCTCTCCCGCCCGGGGAGTGCCCACGCCGTCCCTTGACCCCCGCAGGACGCCTGCATCCCGCCATAAGCGGCCCACCTCCTCCATGGAGCACGGACACGGGGGGCCGGGGTGCGAGCAACTGGCCTACGTGGCGGCAAACCCGCAGACCCCTCCGTCCCGTCCCCGCCACTGCGAAGATCCCCCTGTTCTTCCATCCGTAAAGGGGTCCCCCTTTACGGATGGAAGAACAGGGGGGAGGCGCCCAGGAGATGGCTTTTGTCCGAGCCGCGGCTGGGTGGTTTTCGGGCCAAGAGGCGGGGCCGCGCAGGCGCAAGCAGGCCCCCCCACCACAAGCATCCCTCCGGGCAACGTGCCCCCCCCGCCCCGCCTTGAGATATCAGGCCAGGTTCACAGGGTCCCTGGGCTGGTGTCAGAGTTAACGGATGCCCTCCCTGCCACCCAGAGGACCGTGCGTTTTCCCGTGGACCACACTTCCCAGCAGCCCTCCCACCCCCGCAGAGGCAGAGTGCCAGGGAAGAACTAGGGGCCTGGGGCCGGCAAGAGGGGCCGGCCACGGTTCCGCGCCAGGTGGAGCGGGTCCCGGCCGGCGGGCGGGCGGGCGGGCGGGCGGGACCCTCGTCCACGGACCGGTTCTCCCGAGGGGCGTCTGGCCTGTGCCCCGCCTGGGAGGCTAACAGCCTAGCTTCGCCTGCAACGCCCCCACCCTGCCGCAAGGCGGCAGACTTGGACCCAGCCGCTTCAACCCTCCAGTCCCTGCTGAACCACCCAAAAATGGAGTGTGACCGCTGCGACCTCAGTCCCCCAGAGCTCGAACCCCCACCTCTGTGAGGGAATGGGCGGCCTCCTGTCCTTGGCGTCCGCAACAGGCATTCACCTGCGGTGAACCTGGGCCTCGGGCGAGCAGGGCCAGGCCCCATGGTAGGAGCCCCGGGGGAGGCAATGGCAGCCTCTGCGGCCAGGCCTCGGGCTCTCCCCGGGGCTCTCTCGGGGCACGGGCACCCTCTCTCGCCTAGAGAGTGCCCACGCCGTCCCTTGACCCCCGCGAGACACCTGCTTCCCGTGATAAGAGGCCCCCTGCCTCCATGGAGCTTGGAACTCTGGGGCCGGGCTGCGGGTCACTGGGCTAAGGGGCTGGAAACGCGCAGACCCCTCCGTCCCGACCGCCCCACTGCGAAGATCCCCCTGTTCTTCATCCGTAAGGGGGTCGCCCCTTACGGATGGAAGAACAGGGGGGAGGCCCCCAGGAGATGGCATTTGGCAGAGCCGCAGCTGGCCCGTTTCGGGCCAAGACGCGGGAACCCGGCAGGTAGAGGGCAGGCAGCCCCACCAGGAGCCTCCCTCGGGGCAACGGGCCCCACCCTGGACATATCAGGCCTGCTTCACA